>NW_020185324.1:8223076-8230885 GCF_003031525.2 Neophocaena asiaeorientalis asiaeorientalis | reverse complement strand
TTTTTATGCTTTTTTTTTTTTAAAACCCCCCCCCCCAAAAAAAAAAAAAAAAAAAAAAAGGCAAGGCACACCATTACCATAGTTTTGGACAAAAGTCTCCTTGACTCCAAGGAATAAAAGGAATCAGCTAATTTATAGTAATCCTATATTCTTTCAGTTCTGCATTTTAACTTAGATTTCGATTCATCATAGCCCCAGAAGAATTCAGTTAATTCTCACACACTCCTCTTGGATCAGTAGTGTGTGCTGATTAGCGTTGCATTAGTGGAAAGCCAGCATACTATTTTTTTTTTCCATTGGGATTGATTGAAAAATTGTTCTAAATATATCGCATTGAAAATTGAGGTCTCATCTACTTGAAATACACTGCTCTTTAATTTCAGATTCTGATATGGGGTTAATATTTTTTAGAAGGGCAAGCCACCACCATTTCTCAGATCTTTTCTCATTCCTCTTTCTACACAGCTTGTTATGTTGGGTTGTATGAATATAGGACACATTAGGCCTTAGAGCTTCTAGAGAACATAGCCATCTCTCACACCTCCACATTGCAAAAGACATATGAGAGAACTTACTGGAAGTGTCTTTTTGCCAGAGTGTGTAAAGGGATTTGCCAAGAGGCTTTTATTCCAGGTACTACCTCCTTACAGACAAGTGTCAAAATAGAAGAGGAGCCTCACACTATTTTCAGGATATAAATTTGAGCCTAACAATTAGCTCTCCTAGGTATTCAATTATTGTTTTCAATTCTCTTCTTTCCAGAATATCAAGTCCCAAATTCTTAAAGTATTTGGTGATACAGTATGGATCCCAGGTGCCTAACAGTTTTCAGGCAGAATTTTTGTATTTTTATCCCTGGAAAATGCAACCATTATTCAGTATCAACCTATTCCCCCTAAAATATAACGACTTATTGTTCAAACTTGAGCAATATGTGAAAAACCAATGCATTACATAATAACTGATTAAAATTTATGCAAGAATATTGGATAGGTCTGATTCCCCTCCTTTAGATATGAGTCTCACACCCACCTCCTCTGTCCTCAGACGTGTTGTTCAGATACATTCGTTATCATCCTTGATGAGAGAAAAATGGCATAGTGCCCAGCTGATGCATTTTCTGAGTCATTAAACCAGATTTCTCCATTTTTGAGTTTTCTTGGAAAAAAGTTTTCTGTATTTTGGTAGCGGAGTGAGGCTCTTAGCCAGAATTCTTTCTATCAATTCTCTAATGTTAACTGCTAAATTAAATTATTTAAAGTGGGCTTTTCCTGTATTATAGTCTCACTGGTGGCTCAGAACCAAATCCTGTGGACATGTAGATGTGTGTGCTTCCCCAGTGGTTGTAACCTGAGGACTTTATTTAAACTGTCCTTTGAATCTACAGTAATTTGGTGTCAGGGAGGAATAGGATCTTTATCGACAAAGGGCTGCCAGAACCCCAACTGCTTCTTGAGTAGCTATAATAGATGAATAATGTTACAACCAACCGTGCATTTCAGTTTTTGCTCAAAAGGCTTTTCACTAATGCTGGTGGTATTCCATATCCATGTGTTCATCTTGGAGCCCAGCAGTTTCCATCTGACTTTCATTACTTTTTCTTGAGAGGATCAGTTTTACAACTGGAATCAGAAAAGCAGTCAAAGTAATTGCAAGTGGCAATCAGTGAAACAGAGTAATCTTAGCTTGGGAACATATGTTCCATTATAAAGAAAATATTCTTTTTTTTTTTTTTTAATAAATCCAAGACTAATATTTTCCCAGAGTAAGAAGGGACCATGTACAGGTTCTATTGCTACCTCCCTGTAAAGTGTTTGTTCCCCTTCAGGGATAGGCAACTCATTACCTCTGGAGGAAATCTATCCCCTTTCTGATTCTGACTTTTATTATACTGGAGATGAAATTCATCTCTCTGTAGTTACATCCTTCAGAACGAAAAGACTTGGGTCTCAACATAGTAAACTTCAGCCTCTCTTCAGACACTTATGGGCAGCTCTTATCTCCAACCCCTATCTTTTTGCCAGGTTATAATATATATTCCTTTCTCATAAGGAATAGCTTTGATTTCCTTAATCATTCCAGCCACTCTTCTTGAAAGAAGCTCAAACTTCCCCCCCATACCCCTTTTAAAGCTGTTGAGCTGAAGGAAAATTAGACTTTTAATCAGAATATCTGTATTACATTACAGCTGTGCTACTTATTAAATGTTAGAACGGAAGCACAAAATTTGCTCTTTTTGTCACTAGGGATAGCAAAGGTGAATAAAAGAGATGTGGTCTAGAGGCACATAAAACAAGCAATAAGCAAATTAACAAACAACTAAATATGTAATTTCAATGTGTAATAAGTCATATAAAGAGTTGCCAAGAGGGTTCTTAGGTCCCAGGGTATCGAGGGCAGGCCTTCTGAGATGGAGGCTGAGTGTTTTCCGATGGGAACGAGGCAGAGAGTGTTGTAGGATGTGGGACGGTACTAAGCTAGCAATGTTTTCTAACAAAGTCAGCGTTTAGAAGCAGGCCAGCGTCTAGAGTTTAGAAAGCGAGGAGGTGAGTGGGACAAGATGAGTCTGGAGAAGTACAGAGTTTAGCCGTTGTTTAGTCTGGAGAGGTACAGAGTTTTAGCCTTTGTTTAGTACAGAGTTTAGCCAGAGTGTAGCCATTGTTGAGAGTTTGGATTTTATTTAAAGTATAAGGGGAAGCCATTGTTGGCTTTGAAGAAGAGACATTGCAGCGTCTGAAATATATTTTTAAAAATTGCTCTCATACTAGATAGAGAACAGACTGCAAAGGACAAAGCAGAAGCGGAACCACCAATTAGGAGGCAGTTGTCATAATCCAAGGAGAGATTTCATGTGATACAACAACCCGTTGAGGTTTAAATGAGAAGCAGTACCCTACAGAGGTTAAGACACAGATGTAGCAGACTGCCTGCCTATAATTAAACCAGACTTCACCAGCGTCAGCAAGCTCTGTGCACCTCGGTCTCCACCTCTGTGAAAGGAAGATCACGACAGAACTTCACAGAGTTGTGAGGATTAAAAGAGTTTATATATGAGTTTCCTCTTAGCTAAATCTGGAAAGAATTTTTCACTGTTATGACATGCTCCACCCTATATTGCATTTACAGGCTCAGGCATTATTTTAGTTGGTTTTTGTCTGGAAACGAAGAAGAGAATGAGTGAGGAAAGTGACCAGATAATTGTTTATCCTCCTTTGCAAGCTATATTTTTCTGATGCAATGGAGAAAACAGCACGTGAGAGAAAAGGCATTCTATGGACAATTGGTTGTGTTTTTCTTTCTTTGGAGTCCACTTTGTCACATGATAAATACCAACATTGCATTACTCTAACGTAATGGTTCCAATAAGACCTATTTTTGATCTTGTTTAAAACCCAAACTTTAATATCGTGTGACTCCTCTTAATATAACATTGTCATTAGGGCATGTCCCAGGCTGTTTTCTCTTGTGATATGTTCACCTCATTGAATAACACTCCTTGTTTTACAGGAATCCCAGGAAGTGACTATGTGAATGCTAACTACATAGATGGCTATAGGAAACAAAATGCCTATATTGCAACACAGGGATCTCTCCCCGAAACATTTGGGGACTTTTGGAGAATGATATGGGAACAACGGAGTGCCACAGTTGTTATGATGACAAAACTAGAAGAACGATCCAGGGTAAGGATGAATATCTACCTTCTCCCTTTCAAAATCTTCCCTCAGATAGTTCCTGCACTGCATATTTAATTCTGGTCAGAATCTAACCTGTCTTTAAGCTTTGACTTTGTAATAGACACTAATTGTGAATGAGCATCAACAGCTTAGATTAAACCATTCTTTAACATTCTTTTGCATCTTTCAAAAAGGAAATTCTCTCATGTTATGATGTGTGTGATCGCTAAAAGAAGAAAACAGCACTCAAAGAAGTAGACAACTTGGTTAGAAAAAATAAATATTAACTTGGACATCTTTGTAAAATCCACATTGAACAAGAACACACTGACTATGGGGGAGAATCTCACCATATGTACTTCCCAATATTTTCAACTTTTTCTTTCTCATAATCTGCAGTGTAAAATCTAAAATTCTGTGAAAGAGGCTCTTTTTAAAAATTATTCAAATTAGCATAAATTAAGTCAGGGCAGCCAAAAAAATGATGTTGGTTCATACACTGCTGAGAAAACACATAAATGTGTAGAGGGCATTTTGTTAGTTTAGCCTTCTCCAAAATGAATAGATTTTAATAATGGAGTCATTGCTTAGTAAGGTCCAAGAAAGGAGTTTTATTCATCATATGGGTCCAGTATTATGGAGCATGGCACATTAGTTAAATGATCTTGATTTGCAAAACTAGAACATAATGGGTAAGCAGGATGCCATATTCCCAAGTGAATATGCCAAGTGAATATCGTAGCCATCTGATGAAAATCAATCTGTAACCCTGAGAATTTAAGGAACAAGTAAGTCTCTGACAAATCACTGAAGACAGCGCATACTCTCACTGTATGGGGCCTTCGGGGCAGAGTTTGAAACCACTGGTAGAGGGCTCGTTCACTGGGGTCACGGTACTATCAAAAAGGATATTTCGAAGGAAGCCAAAGCCCAGCTCCCCATTTGTTGTGTGACAGTTGAGATTTTTTCAATGTTCTCCTAAGCTCAATACATGGCAGTTTCTCTTAGCCCCAGTATGTATATGAGAGAGGAGTTGTAAGCTGCTCAGGAGATTCATAAGGGAAAAGCTCAGACTTAGGAAAATATAAGAAGTCCCAGCTGTTACCTTAAAGCTGGGAAATCAACAGATACAGTGCACAACTTGTTTAGCAAACCTAAAAAGCAATCAGGTCTTTTCCAAATGTGAATTCTACAGAAATATTGAAATCTTGTCTGAAAAGAATTTAGATAAAAACTTTGATGGCTGCGAAGACGTCTCTGTGTTATACTTTACATGCAAATGCCATTCAAAATGGATGCAAATAGATCCATTATTGACTTGTACTCAGGGTAACCCCTATCTAGCAAGCCCTTGCTTTAAAAACAATCCCCCGCCCAAACAATTATTGGATATAATCGTTAATCATTCTAACAATGCCTAACATGTATTGGATACATTGATATTTTACAACAACCCATGAGATAAACACTTCTGTGATTTCCACTTTATATATGAGTAAGGCCAGGACATTCCAGAAGGTCACCTAAGCTCATTCAGTTACCAAGGTCAGAGTGAGGAATTGAAGACAGTCTGTCTCCACAACATCTGTGCTTACCCACCAGGCCGTACTGTCTGTTAACACTTCTGTGAAGCGGAGACAGCTCAACTGTTATATTACAGCACACATGTAAATCCAAGCTACTCGGACTGTTCTGCCTGGAGATACTGGCTGGTAACAAGCAGTCATTTGCAAAAGCTGTTTTCAGTAAAACACACATTTTTATCTTGACACTGCAGGCCTTCATTAAGCCATGCACAGAAACTTGTTTTGAAATAACCGAATGGAATTCTGCCCCTTTTCTCCCTAATTGCTTCTAATAATAAAATTAGTTCTAACTGGCCCCACTGCCAGTGCAACATCTGATGGTAATGAGCAATTCTTGGCAGAAGGCATTGTGACTTAAATACCTACAGTTTATCTTTATGTTGCAGGCTACCTTTTTTTCCCACCTCAGACAGAGAAACTTATTTGGAAGTTACTAAATGAGCCTCTGTTTGCTCTCTTCATTAATTACTCTTTGCTCTTGCAAGTTAGCTTTCTCCTTTGTTAAATGACCTGAGGAGGCCAAGTAAAGTGCTGTCTTGTGATTTTTATTCTGCCGTGGTTCAGCCTGTACCCAAACTTATGATGAGGTGCATAAGCCAATATTTAGAAATCTCAACCATCATCAACCTAATCATACAAATGAACCCTGACCCCCAAGGCCCAAAAAGGCATTTGTTCTCCAGTCTAGAACACTTGAGAATAAGGGACCAAATGCCCTAGAGAGAGCTAACAAAGCCCTGGTCCTTCAAATTATCTCACCCTGTCTTCATCTTCCTGCCTCACATCCTCCACTCCACCTTTCCCCTGTCCACTTGCTGTTTCCACCGAAGTCCCAGGGAGGAAGCGGAAAGCATTCCTGGATTCTCAAAACAAGAACATAGATTAAATTTTGCTATAAAAACAGTGTTATAAATAGTGGTTAGTTGTTGCTGAAATATACAGCTCCATACTTGGGGAACTTTGTGAGTTATGTGGGCTGACCTGGGGACTCAATTCCCAACAGCCAAATTCAAAGTAGACATAGGAACTAGCCTGGCTTTACTTAGAAACAGCCTGTAGTCCCTCTTATAAAGAGAGGAGGTCCAGGTAGTTTACACAAATCACCTCTCCAAGGGCTGAAGCTTGAAATTTCATTATTTGGATGAAGGCTTAGGTTCCTGAAATAATATTCATCCCCTTGGCTTGTTGAAAAAAAGAGGCGTGTATGTGTGTGTGTGTGTGTGTGTGTGCGCGTAAACACTTCTGTGTATTACAAGTAGGCAGGAATACCTGTTAACTGGAGTGGGAAAGAGAAAGGAAAAGGAAAGGGAAGAGAAGATAGCATGATATTACACAGAACTCCCTGGGGACACCACCACTAGCGGAAGCTACCTGACATAGTTCCAGGTAGGGGTGCCTTGCAGTCAGATGTCTGTGTTTAGATCCCGACTTTAGTGCATACTAGCTATGAGACATTGGGCAAGCTGCGGGACCCCTCAAAGTCTCCTTTCTCCTTTTTCGATTACGTGAAAGGGTTACGGTTATTGTGAGTATTGCCTGAGACAAGGAATGTGACACGGTGGCTCAGTGAGTCTACACTATTATCTTTTGGTTGAGATAGAGCAGTTGGAGGCTTTACCATTATAACTTTAGTCTCCCCTAAAGCTGGCTTCCAAATAATTCAAGTTTTGTTCCCAAATGAAATGAGTTTGTTTCTCTATGGTTGACAATGAATCCTAACCAAACTTAGAGTCACTGCACATGGCGAAATGTGCCCACTGTCCCCAGGATGGCACAACCATGCATCCTAGTCAAGAGGAGAGTATAGCTCAGAACATGGGGTTCTTCTGCATTTGCCTTTGACAGAGTCTCCCGAATGGAGACCCTGACACAGGGAATGTGTTAATCAGTCTGCAAAAGACCACAATAGAACATTCTGGCTGCTACTTTCACATATCTTGAAGAATACAGTATGAAAATAGTGAGTAATGTCAACACGAGTTACATGTAGTAATAATTATCACTAAATATAATATATTCTTGATCCCACATTTCCTTCTGGTTCGGTTTTTCATCCTCCTTCCTCATTCTTTTTTATTTGGTGATGCTAGGGAACTCTCCCTTTAAAACCTACCTCCTGTGTTTTCCACCCTCTTCTGTACCAAGGCTCACCCTCACCATCTCTCTGTGGTTGATACAGCAGCAGGGCTTGTAACCTCTGCTGAGTTAGAATAGTTCACTCAAGCAAAAGGATACTGGGTTCATTAGCATGTGTTAGACATTTCACTGGTCTTTTGTTAGAGAATTGACCCTTTTTAGCGTTTGCAGGGCTAAAGAAGCCCTTTACAAGTGTGAGGTATGGCTTAGGGCTTAAGGTGCCCATTTGAAAACTTAGGTTCTCTGATTTTTCAAATGCCATCACTCTCCCTCAAATGTGGCCTTGAAGGAATCCCAAACTTAAATCAGGAGACTATTTCCACGGTTGTACATTCACCACTTATCAACCCTGAAGAGAATATGTGTAAGTTGAATATCTTCTTTGAGTTTCATTAGAATGAATATATATA
>NW_020185324.1:8212131-8223034 GCF_003031525.2 Neophocaena asiaeorientalis asiaeorientalis | reverse complement strand
ATATATATATATATATTATAAAGCTAAAAACTAGAGATTTTGAAGGTAAAGTTTGATTGCTGCCTGAAAATGCACAGCTCAGTTTAAAGCCTTGTATACTGTGTGACATGAGGCACGGTTAGTGGGTTTTATTCCACAGTTTCCATCTTTTTGGCCAAATCCTCTCAAGTTCTGCAGAGTTCATTGAGTCTGCAGCGAGTCATTCTTCTGACCCAGAATGTGGTCTCTAATTGTTTCCATGTTTCATAACATGCCAATAAGCACATGAATTGGTTTGGGCAACCACATGGAGGGAAGAAAAAGTTCGGAAAAAATGAAGCACCGGTAGGAGAGCAAAATGTATACAGCTGGGATTTCCACTCCAAGGGTGTTATTTGTGGGCAACTGGGACACATGGTTGGCAAGCCTCACTTGAAGAATTGGAGTCTCTGAGGTAGGATTTGCCAAGGTGATTCCTGGTCCAGGAAGCTCTATTATTTAGTGGGTGATTGGTCACTTTTTTTTTTTTCCTTTATCTATCTGTTTTTTGCTGTTTCTCTTCAACTTTGTTTCCCATCTTGAGGTATACAAGACAGAGGGAACGTGTACACCTATGGCTGACAAATTCTTGAGCAGCCTTGATTAGTGTTAGAGGGTGAAATGGCTTCACCGAGGTTAAGGGATAGTTGGCTTTCACTTGTCTTCCCAGCCTGCCTTCAGTCAGTTCCCATAGTTGACACTTATTGTTGATTCATCTCTTGCAAGTTTTATAGTGGGAGTTGATTCACTTAAAGAGCGATTATTGTGGTGGTACTTACTGCTATAAATGTCAAGGATGGGAGTGAAATTTTGACACCCAAAAAATGGGACATGATTTGAACTGTCATCCAATGTGGACCACATTGATTAGTGGTAAAAGCATAGAATTAGAAGTGAAGAAGTCTATACTTGGTTTCCCAACTCTCTAAATCTCATCTTCTGTTCCCAAGTAGAGAACCAGACAACCCAGTTGATGGCACCCATTGCTAGAGCAGATCAAATGTTCTGTGCATCACGACTTGCCTTAGGCCAGGAACAGGAAAATCCCTGCTCCGGTAAATATGGTTGTTTGTACTAATGAATGGAGATTAGATGCTGTCAAGCCCAAAGGGACCAGGCTGGCATTAACTACACTATGGTAATAGTTTAGGGAGTTAAACTTGATGCTTGGCCAGTGGAGCATTTCTGACCTAAAGATCACTCATTCTTCCTGTGTCCTCTCCATTCCTCGAATGTCACCATAGTAAATTTACCCCAACAGAGAGTGGCAGTGAGCTGGAGACACAGTCACACTTGCTTCTGTGGCTGAAGGCAATTCTGGGCAAAAAACAGCAAAAAAGGAGATTTTGATCAAACGTTTTCTTGTTTTTCTGTAAAACAAATCTTGAGATTCTTTTCAGATTATGAGGTCCTTTTGGGTTAAAAGTTGGCAGAATCCCGTTGAAGATTATAAATGGCAGTATTATTGTTTTCATTGCCGTTATCGGTTTCGGAAGGCCCAGCCTTGGCCAGTGGCAGACTAATTCTTGGCCCCTCTGGTTTGTCAAGGTTCGGTAAGTTTAATGGAGAGCAAATGCTTTCCAAATGCCAGGTCTGTGTCCTTTTCCAAATAGAACTGGAAGTGCCAAAGGCCTTGAACATTTAATTTCTCAAACTGCAGCCTAAAGCACTGCCTATCTAGGGCAACAGAAACTGCTTTTTCCTTAAGCAGCTGTAGGGACGGCAGTGCAAACACTGCCTTTGAAGTCTGCCTGATGTATGGGATTGTTTTTGAAAAGTGGTGGATACTTAATGTATATAGGACACTGGCAACAAAAAGAATGATACTCATGTTGGCAACCTAAAGGATGTTTGGGTCCTTATCTGGCAAGTTCCACACTTTTGGTTTTCTCTTGTCAACAGACACAGTGTCAGATAAAAGAGAAAGAATCCCACCAATTTCTTAACTGTTTGTTCGCTTCCTGGATTTTCTACCTTCTTTGCCCATCCCCCCTTCTCTATTTAGAATGGCAGTCTACAGATTCTGGCTCAAAACATTCCTATTCAAGTGAATTAAGCAACACAGCCCAAGGAATGAGCTGGACTGGGTAGGGGAGATGCAGCTGTGCTCCCGGTGACATTGTGCAAAGCCCCTCTTATTCTCCACATTCATGTTTACAGCACTCCCAGGCTGGACTGTCACGTCTAAGATTTTGAGAAGTGTGGATTAATTTCTATGCCCAGGCAAGGCAGATATTCAGCTAGTATGCACCAGTATAGTTCTACTGGGTGTTAAAATATTGAAATGTATCAGTACTGGCTGGTATACAAACATTATCTTTTTATTGAAACTTTGTCATCTAATGATATTTCTCAGTGGCAGTGACACTGGAGCATTGCTGGACCACAGGCAGCCACTAGGCAGACAAAGACAGATGCAGAGGTGCCAGTAAGGCTGCATGGAGCGCCCAGCCACTGCCAGGAGTGATTGGGGCTGAGGGGCAGACTCCACAGACCCAAACCATGAGGGAAGGGTTGATAGCCAAGTGCTCTCTGGACATGAAAGAGAGCCATTTCACACAATTTTCCTCTGGCTACAACGAAGTGCTAGACACTGGAGATATAATAGGAGAAATCATTGGAAAGTTCAGTGCAGCTCCCTCTGTTAACCCCTGGCAGACACGTTGTCTTATTCTGTTCGGGCTACAGTAAGAGAATGCTCTAGACTGGATGGGTTATAAACAACAGAAGCTTATTTCTCACAATTCTGGAGACTGGGAAGTTTAAGATCCAGGTGCCGCTTCCTAGTTCATAGAAAATTGTCTTGTTGTATCCTCATGTGATGGAGGGGTGACAGAGCTTTTATACAGCACTAATCCCATTCTATGAGGGCTCCACCCTCATGACCTATCACCTAGCAAAGGCCCCACCTCCTAGGGGCTTCCCTGGTGGTGCAGTGGTTGGGGGTCCGCCTACCGATGCAGGGGACGCAGGTTTGTGCCCCGGTCCAGGGGGATCCCGCATGCCACGGAGTGGCTGGGCCTGTGAGCCATGGCCGTTGAGCCTGCACGTCCAGAGCCTGTGCTCCGCAACGGGAGAGGCCACAACAGTTAGAGGCCTGCATACCGCAAAAAAAATAAAATAAAATAAAATAAAAGGCCCCACCTCCTAATACCATCACATAGGGGATTAGATTTCAATGAATTTTGAGGGCACACAAATATTCAGTCCATAGCATACATCAAACAAAAGGGAATATCAGGTTTTTAAATTAATAAATGGTTTAGAAAGTGTTTGAACAGTTCAATGAACTGATAAGCAGTTTTATAATGTATAATTTGGTTTACTTAGAGAATAATTTTTTCAACTTTATGGTTTTATTTATGAAAAGCTATTTATGCTGGTAGTCAAATGCTTTAATTTCACTCTCATTTCAAGTATTCCACTGCCCTTGATGCTCCTCTAAATAGTGGTCTGCAAAGAGAAAATGAAAAGGGGAAATACACAAACTAGGTAGTTTTGCCGTTTGAAAGTAGATACGGCTAAATATTGATATTAGTTCAGTGGAGAGAATGACACTATTACTGCAAGAGAAGAGAATCACTGAGATGATATCTCCTTATTTTGGAAAAAAACAGTTCAGCATAATATTCTTGTGTCCACTAAAATATATCCTAATATTTATCTGAAACTTTCATTATATCTTCCCTTATTAAATGTGTGTTGATAGTTGTGTGTTAACATTTCCTTTTTCCCTATATTAACCCTGATTTGCATTATCTAATGTTAACATACTGGCCACTCCTTATAGAAGAATCCTCTGCCCAAATTTACTAAATACTGATTTCCAGCCATTCTCAACAATACTTATGGTTTTCCAGGTATCATTTACTGTCTATTCTAAATCCTTCTTTGGTTAAATAACCTGGCCCTAGGCAGGCTTTTCTAAATAACATGTGGCAAATGCATTTTGGTTCAGTGATGCTGGGACCCTTTGGAGGTACTGGTTTGTTGCATTTAGAATTCTGATGCTTCGCCATGCTGCCATGCTCAATAAGGCTTTGTTAAGTTGAAATGAGGAGCTTTTGTTTTCATAAAGTTTTAGGCTATTTAAAAATAAGCCAACCTAGACCACAGTATAGTTGATTATAAAGTTGGCTTGCACGTGTTGAGTGCTCATGACGTGCCAGGCCATGTCCAAGATAAGCCATGTGGAAGCAAAAATGGAACTAGAAGGAGAGCATTTCCCCCTAAGCACAGTCAGCAGACCTGCTGGATCAAATCCTACAAGATAGGGCTTCCCTGGTGGCGCAGCGGTTGAGAGTGTGCCTGCCGATCCAGGGGACGTGGGTTCATGCCCCGGTCTGGGAGGATCCCACATGCCGCAGAGCAGCTGGTCTCGTGAGCCATGGCTGCTGAGCTTGCGCGTCCGGAGCCTGTGCTCCGCAACGGGAGAGGCCACAGCAGTGAGAGGCCCGCGTACCGCAAAAAAAAACAAAAAAAAAACAAAACTCCCCCAAATTCAGCCAGGAATCTGAACTGTCTCATTCAGTTTAGGCCTCAAGTAGAGTTACTGGGCAATGTTTCTAAACCACAGCCTGGGTAGTGAGTTCTGTTCCTCTCCTTTTCTACCTCAGAGTCTAGTACATTCTCTTCTCACAGCAGACTGGGGTCCAGGTGCATTAAGGGAGTTGTTTGCAATCTCACAACTACCTACTTGAAAAAACAGGAAATGTAAACACACCTCCATATTTAGTCAGTAAGGCTGATGGATTGGGGGCAGGACTACGTTTTTCACTATGACCGTCCCCATAGCCACTCACACCTTACCGTCCATCTAGAACATCCTAAATACATATCTGCTGGGATTAATAACGTATTCATTTTTTCCCATTCAGAATGTTTATAACAACCACCACAAAAAAATTGAGAACATAATCTACTTAATAGTTAATAACAACTATTCCCATTGGATACCTATTTGTGTTGGCCGTTGGGTTCAGAGTTTCAGGTGCAAGATTTTTGAGCCTTACAATAGCCCTGTCATGCTGGAGATAATCATTCCCATTTTCTAGAAGAGGCCACAAGGCTTTGATCCTGGAAATAGAGAAGCAGCTTACTAGCCAACCAGTGAGACTGCCTGACCTTCCATGACAGTCCTGAAGGCCTCTTGTAGTCACTTCAGAATCACATCAGAAATCAGTATTTTTACTCACTAGCTCTGGCCTTCTCGTTCTATATACCCAAAGGGGAGCCTCCTACACGTCTCAGTTCTCACACTCAGCTCTACGAATGAAGCCTAACAAGTAGGAACTCTCTAGAAATACCTTCTGAGGTTTTTCTCCCAGGAAAAAAGTGGTGGGGGAGGGGAGTGGTTATGGTCAAAAAAACATCTCAAGAGAGGAGAATAGAGCTAGTTCATTTGCATAACTGATTAGAAAGAAATAACTCCTATTATTTTCCCGCATCCTTTTAAATTTTTTCCTCACTAGACTTCTGACTCGCTCTCTCTAACATTAAAATCAGAAATTATTTGTTTAGTGTACGGCTAAAAACGAAAGGCTTAAAGGAGTATTTGTCAGTAAGTCTAAGCCCTTAAATTTAGCCCTGAGAACTTGGGTGAAACCTCTGCAGGCTACTCAGAGAACGAGGTGGAGTGAAGAAGTGCCGGGGTCCTCGCTACTGAAGGGAAGAACGTGTTGCTGTAGCTGTTCAGATAGCTCAGGGAGCACTTCTAATCCCACTGCTGAGACTGTATGTGTGCATGTGTGCAGGCATTAGAACGTTTATTTTTTCATAAACTCCCCTTGCGAAATACTTCCTGAGAGAAAACGGCAATGTTTAAATATATTGGCTTCTTAAAAAATGGCTCCTAGTTTCTACAGTTGCACTTAAAACATTTTAGAGGATTTCTTTTAGTCAAGAGTAAGGTTAGAGTACATTATTTAAAATGAGTACAAGAACTTTTGTTTTATTCTTTTAGCTAAAAATGTTCACAATATTTACTCCTTATAGTAATGTTTTGTGGTAATTTTTTTTCCTAAAGACGTCAGAGTCTAAGCCAAAAATAGCTGCAGTTCTTAAACTTACTACTAGAAGTATGAGAATAATTAGTATAAATTTAAGTTTTCCTACATCTTAGGTATGGAGTGGATTTGTAGATGGAAAGTCACTCAATAATGGGGTCATTTTTCCAGAGGTCACATAAAGGCTGGCTTATGGTTCTTTTTTTCCTTTTCCTTACCTCACCAAAAGGTCTGAGGATAACCAATTCCCAGCTTTGAAACATAATAACATTGAATTGGGTTCCGTACATTGTACTGACCTTCTAGTTCATCTTGTTGCATTAATTTGCCCGCCATAGCGGTGTTTGTCCTCGTGGGATTTGACCTGTTGGTTTTGATTTGAAAGGGTTGATGTCCAGCTGAAACTGTTAAATAATGAGTTTGAGTTTCTCTCTTGCTTCCTGAACTCAGTACATTGCTGGCATCCCTTCAGTGCTGCAATAAGAGGCCTCCAAAGTTTCTTTTGTCTTTTGCAGCGAGACATCAACTTGACATCTATTTCATGGTTTAAAACGGAGCCTTTGACTTAATTTATGTGATTTTTTTTCCATCTGAATTATGGCTACTTAAGTAGTGTTGGTATTAGGGTAGTAGCCTTTGCTAAGTTTGTCCAGATACGACTTGGGTTTTAATGGATGGCCAGAGGACATATAGGGGTACCCAACCCTGGTCTTGCTACATCAATATTCTCCTTAAAGAACTGTCTTTCCCTTGTGTTATTTTTAACTTAGAACATATGACAGAAATATAAAACAGAAGAATATTTTGTGCATCTAGAAAATGCAGGTCTTTTAAAAAAAAATCTTACTAAGACACAAAGTCTCCATCTTACTGTGAACCACTTTTGTTTGTTTTTCATAAAATAGATAATGTCTGTGTGGGTCTCACAGCTGAAATAAAGGCACAGAAGTCAAACCTTGAGAATGCAGTCTCTGCTTTACTATGTAACTGTACCTTCTTTTTTATCTAGTCTAGGAAATTGTGTAGAGGATTAACCCTCTCCCTTTGCAGAACATCCAGTATCTAGAAAGAGCCTGAGTCCTTTGAGCAGCAGATGCTTTAGGTGTGAAACAGAAAATTACAATATTATTCACAGAATGCTAGTAATATTTATATTCAACATAAAAGCAAATAATTATCTAGTAATTCTATTCACTGGGCCAAAAAATTCTAGTATCTATGGTAATAATGCCTCATTGCTTTTGTTTAAATCCGAAGATTGTAACTTTCACATATTTCTTTTTCAGGCAGAAGATGTACTTTCTAATATAAAATACTACCAGATTTCTTTACCTAGAGAAATGTATTTTAGTTGACTTCAATTAAGAAAATACTCCCATTTTTTTTTCTTTTAATGTGATATAGAAAGGGTAAATATATTCTGATCTATGGTCTTACTAGAAAATATAGTGATGTCTTTGCTATTTTTCATTACTCTTTTTAATGCCCAAAGGACACATTCAGTAAATTTGAAGCTTACTGCAGACTTGGAATTATTCTTTGTTGAATGTTGAACTACTTGGGTTGAAAACTTTTTATGCGCTTTTGTTGTTCAACTCCACATAATAATTGTAGATGATTCATCTTAAATGAATGGATTTTTAATTATTTAAACTTTGCCACCGCTAGCGTGTGACCCTCTGAGACTTTTTAAGGAACAGACAGCTCTTTTCCCCCTAGGCTTTACAGATTTAATTTGTTTTTGATACACATACCATTTATCTTATATTAAAAAATTCTATGTTGTCTGTTATACTTCGATAGATTTACAGATTATTTCTCCTTTTCTTTAAACAAGCATATTTGGAGATGGGGATAGCTCAAGATGAAATAGGTTGTGCCTTTTAAACCTTGATGGATGAACACTATCTCACCATGTCATTTAAGTGCCTAAGTGTAACCTTTCTGAAATGATTCTTGATGTCTATCTCAGACAAATTTGTGTTTTCTTTTCAAGTACTCTGAAGTTTCAAATACCTCTCTCCTTATTTTACTCAGTGACAATCTGCAATTTATTTCTCTCCAGGAAAATTGAATCTGTTACTGCTTAGTATTCCTACCAGTTTGAAAAATGTGGTTTACATTGGCATCAGAGCAGCAATTTACATATATTGGGATAACAAGAATGCACGCCAGAAAAAGATCAACATAAAACGAAATGCGGAAAAGCTGTTTTTCTTCAACAGCAACTCAGAGTAAAACTAATACAGAAATTGATGAGGATCTGCCCTGAATGTGTCACTTGTTTCTTCTAGGTGAAGTGTGACCAGTATTGGCCCAGTAGAGGCACAGAAACCCATGGGCTTGTCCAAGTGACGCTGCTAGATACCGTGGAGCTGGCCACGTATTGTGTTCGAACGTTTGCACTTTACAAGGTTTGCTTTTTATTTTTTTCCCTCCCTTTCCCCTTTCCATTATTTAAAGAAAGCTTCTTTTGAAAAATCGAATATCTCAAGGCTTTACTTAAATCTTGATTCTACTGGCAACAATGAAGAATGAAATAATTCTTCCATTATCGCTCAGCAATTTTTCTCCTTGTCTGGAGATTTATCAGTAAATATGGAACTCTTGCTCTGAATGAAAGTCTCAGCAAATGAAGAATAGGTGAAGAAGAACGAGTTCTTTCTGTAAAACGTAACAGAAGTGCTCTTGATAGTTAAACCTGAAAAATGAATGCTTCTCACCTAGGAATTTTGTCTTCCTGAGCAAATATTTGTCATTTACAAATTGCTTGAGGTTTATAACTCCAGAGTGTGTCTTCCCAAAGGATATAGGGTGGGGGAAGGAATTAAGATAGCACATCTTAGTGTTACCTCTTGCATGTTATTATTCATCATTACAACCTGAGGGTAGGAACACAGAATTTCAGCCAGTGTTCCTACTTCACAGAATGGTTCAAGTGAGAAGAGAGAAGTAAGACAATTCCAGTTCACCGCCTGGCCTGATCACGGTGTTCCAGAACACCCAACACCTTTTCTAGCTTTCTTACGGAGAGTCAAAACCTGTAACCCTCCCGATGCAGGTCCGATGGTTGTGCACTGCAGGTAAGAACCTCTGAGAGCATTTTTCTCACAGTCAGAAGGTTTGTGGGGAGACAGAAAACCGAAGGATGCCTCATTGGATATTCTGTTTCCAACCTCTTGATACTCTGGGATAGCAACTGCCTTCGTAAAGAATACAGGTAGTCTTTTTTGGTCAAAGGAGGCCTCTACTAACATTAATAGGAAGGATTTCATACGGTGCATACCCGCCCTGGGAGATAAAGGCAACTATGATCCATGGTATTTTCTCTTTAGAGCAAAACTAAATATATTCTTTCAAAACATAATATATGTATGAATTGTTTGACAGGCTCTTGAGGGCTGGGCTGATACAACCTTTTTACTATTTATAGGGAAAAAGTGCCGAACAAAATATTGATAATATTGTAAACATACAAAAGCTTAGAGAGACAGTTTCTTACTGCATATTAGTATTCTCAGGTCACATATGGAAAATATACTATTTTGAGCTTTAAAATTTTATTTAATAAAATATATACGAAGATCTATAGTTCGGAAGAATTTATTTTATGTACTTGGAGGTAATGAACCCATATTTCTCTTGAAATGTATAATTTATTATTTTGTACTTTTAATTCTAACATTCTCTATATCATCGCTCAGATTCTACTATATGTAAGTGTTCATACATTTTTAATACTAAACTGATTTCTTGTAGTTTCCTGGATTCCTCTCAAGTATCATTACTAACAGATTATTAAAGATATCTAGTCAGATTCTGTTTATTGCTGTATAAATTACGGTTCATGTAACTTCATAAGACTTTTTTGTAACCTAAGTAATTCAAATATGAGAGAACACGGCTTCTTGCACAGGTAAGTAAATTTATAGTTTGGAAGTACATAAAAGAGGAAAGGAAGCATCTATCATAAACCACTTCTATCATTACTTAATAGTATAACTTTCATTCACATCCCATATTATACTATAGCATAATGTAGTAGATCTTAGAAATAGGGTCTATTTTTATAAAAAGTTGGGGACAATGGATGGATCAGAATAAAAGCAATAAAATTCACCTGACTAATCCATGCTAGAGGGGTAATTGTTAAACAATGGCCTGGCAAATTCCAAGCAAGATAATGTTTAATTTCTCTTTTCCAGCATTTTTCCCCAACAAAAACGAATAATAACATTACCTTATATTCATTGAGTATTTTACAAATTCCAAAGCACTCCCCCACGCTTTACCGTGTTTGACGTTCTTAACAATATGTCAGGTTGAGAAGAGAACATAAGAGAGGCTACAGGGTTTGATTCAAGTAAGATAGCTAAGAAGTTGGAGGTACAGTCAGCCTCACCTTATAATCAAGTTCTTGCTCCTCTTTAATCAGGACAGGGGCCTTTGAGGACCTGCCACTATGTTGCAGTTTTCTGCATGATTCTGAACCAGTATAAATTATTGTTATTAACTTGAGCAAATTATTATTAATTGAACAAATACTTTTGCATCATGAAATCAGATTTCTGGTTGGTTTCAGCAGGCAGTCTGTGTACTCTGTTATACATCTTTGCAGACCTCAAAGAGCCACTGAACCTGGTTACATGGTGCCCCTGCTCAGCACAAAATCAACTTGATTGTGAAGTTCACACATGAAATGGTTTCAGTTGGAGTTTGGGCATAGGAGAGAAAACGGAGAGTTTGCCCTAACTCAAGAAATGTTGCCTTCATATGCCTACCGGCAAAAATGCAATTCACGCAGATGCATACGTGCATACACACAGATGTATGTGTGTTTATGTACATACATACAAACACATATACATTATATATATATA
>NW_020185324.1:8180647-8211611 GCF_003031525.2 Neophocaena asiaeorientalis asiaeorientalis | reverse complement strand
ATATATATATATATATATATAATAATAGGAACAAAAATTGGGGAAACCTAACTTGGAAGTTTTCATTGAAAAGAAGTGTTATGATATTTGCACTGTATTTTGAAATATAGTACGTTCCCTCTTTCCAAATGTGCTTCCCACTTCTATAAATGAAAGTGGAGGCCCTGGAAAACTAAAATAAATAGAATGATAATTTTAAAAATTCAGTTTACCCTCTGTTGATCATAAGCAAGGTATAAGGCTTTATGATAGGTACTTGGAGGGCTCCAAAACACTTAGCAAGCAAGTAGGAGAGGTAAGATAGCTATAATGCCTTATTTTGAGAAAATACATACTCTCCCCCCGCAACACACACCCCGATGTTATGTTAAGCCACCTGGACTCGCCTCTGAGACATACAGACAACTCAGGAGAACTAAAGAAACAGAGATTAATGTGGAGAGCTAATAGCTGCTGACATTTGGAAGTGCTGTGCCTGAGGCTCCAGAGAAGCTAGTATTGAAACAAACAACAGAAGAGTTGGTGTATTGATGGAAGAAATCTGTTAGCCACTTTGAAACAGTGAAGGAAAGATGCAGCATAAGCTGAGCTCTGGGAAACGATCTGTGTTCACCCAAAGGTAACCTCACATGTCTGATAAGAAATCTTGGTCTCTTTGAGAGAGGCCGCATCCACACTGCGAACTTCCAAAGCATCCCGAATCTCTGACTTGGTTACCAGTATGTTAAAACCCAAGAGCATAATTTTTCTGACAGAGTGGCAGTGGACAGTCATTTGAGATAACAACTGCTCCTGTGGTATCCCAGAAATGCTGGTTTAAAAATCATCTCTAAGCAGGAAGGAAAGTATGCAGAAAGTGACACTAGCCATGTCACAAAGGGACCCTGATTAGTTACCATGATCATGTTGCAGATAATCACAGAAAATACTCTGGAGTTTAAACACTGTTGTGATTTCTCTCATGATGGACTTGAATTTTTTTATCTCTGTAATGAAGAAGTAGTGGCAAAGTCAAAGTAAGTCTAAGCCTTCTGCCAAACAGATCCTGTGACAAAGGAAGAGTTTCTCAAAGAAGTCTGGTGGTAGACAAAAAAAGAGGATGGGACTGGAAAAAGAGAAGATTCGTTTTCCTCCAATAGCTTTGTCTTAAGTAATAAACGTGACAGGACTAAAAAGCCATTATGAATAAAATAAATTCTAACAATCAATAATAAAAAAGAGTTATGAGAATAGACTAGTGCAACAAGCAGAGACAAGACCTTGGAAGGTCAAGGAGAAGGATGGAGTCTACCACATTCCTAAAAGAGGGAATGTCTGGTTCAACAGACATAGGAGAAAAGACCAACTCTAGCCATCAGTCACTTCATACAGAACATGTAATCTCAACTTTAAGAGTGCACACTCTGGAGTGATAGACTGCCTGGGTAAAACTCTGGTTTGTTCGCTTATTGTCTGTGTGCCTCTGGGCAAGTTATTTCCTATCTGTTAGCCTCTGTTTCTTCACCTGTAAAATGGGGTGACACTACTCATAGCAATAAGAATTTGATGAAGATTAAATGAAATGATACACATAAAGCACTTAGGACAGGGTTTTCTATATAGAAGTATGCAAGAATGTTAAATTATTCATATATTAATTATTGAGTGAGTTTTCAAAGATACATTTGTATTTCTAACTCTAGGGAGAAAAATTCAACATGAACTTGGATATTATCTATATGACATGAGCCATCCATCCTATGAATAACTAAATGTTTATAAATATCCAAATATTTAATTGAATAGATTTTTTAAATTTAGATATTTTCCATCATGGAAATGCCATCAGCTATTTTACAGTGACAGAGAACATGTTAAAGCTATGGGTTAGAATCTTTTATAATAATAAATCTGTTCTCAGAAAGACCTGAGAAACCACTGAACTCTTAAAATGATGCTGTTGAGGATACATAGAAATTAATGCTGTGGTTCTTAAGGCCTTCAAGATAAAGACTGAATTTAGCATTACATTCACGGCCATCTATCATCAAGGCTGATCTCGCCCTTCATGCCTCACTGCTCACTCTCTCAGCCACCTCCCACTAGGTATACATTCCAAGTACTTTCATCTCTGGCTCTCGGCAAATGATGTTTATCCACTCTAGAATTTCACCTATTTCCCTTTTCTACCTGATGATGTGCAACCCTGATTCATAATCTAACTTAAATAGTACTCCCTATGTGTATTGCAAATGCTGCAGACTGGCCTCAGATGATTTTGTTAATATACATGGTAATTTTTTTTTTAACTTCGAACTTGAATGCCTTTAAGCTGCCATGCACTATCCAGTTTTCCAAGCCCTCCCCACTCATATATATATATATTTATTTTACACACAACTCAGCTCATCCGTTTATAGGAATTGCTTCATCTTGTAGACGTTTGAGTCGAAACCCTGGAGAAAATTTTTAAGCTCATTCCCCATTCCTCTTCCCACAGGAAGAACTGAACCTTCTATCCTCTCAGCTCTCATCAGATAGTTTTACACTTAGCCTATTCGGCTGTCTGTGTGCAGATCACGTATGCCTTGCAGTCGTAGAGGGCGTGGGCTATAGATTATGCACAATTGTATCTCAGCTCTTACATTGTAGTAGGTGCTCAATAGTTGCTTGCTGAAGTTAAATTCCATATGGCGTTTCAGGAATCTTTTTACAGAAACAGTATGATAATTTCAAGGCTGGACTGGTTTTGAGTTTTTTAATAGGAGACTATATTTTTGTCTCCTTAATGTTGGAGTAATTTTTTTTTTACAACTTAATTATTTTAAATTGCCTTTATCTTTCTAATACCTGTTTCTGAATCCCTTTTTCTACTACTGTACATTTTATGTCCTTTCCCACATGCCCTTCATTCCATGATTAAATATAGACATAGCTCTCTGCTTTTGTGTCAGAACAATAGTTAAGGATATTGAACCCGTAATCGACATCAAGTAATCTTTCCTCTAACTGGAGAGGCCCTCCTCTAAGTGTTTTATGTGTGTTATTGCATTTTCCCCCAAGCATCTACAGAGGTAGGAACCTTATTCTCCCATTGCACACATACAAAAAAAACACAGGCCAAGAAAAGTCAACTTAATTGTCTGAACTCTTGCCATTAGCGGTGCCAAAGCCATTATGTGCCCCAGGCTGCCTGGCCGTATGGATCAAGTAAATTCTCCAGTTCATACATCACGTGATGGTCCTCAGCTTCTCCTCTGGCCAGCCACGTGGAGGGCCTTTCACTTTTAGACTTACCCTGATGACTTGGTCAGCAGAGCCACTCCTTCCTTTCGGACTCCACCTCACAGTGCATATTCTAGCCTTTATTTCACTCTTTCTATATCAAAGATGATTGCCAGCAAGTGAGTCTCTGCTACCACTCAGTCATTTTAACATAATCACAACAGCTACCAATTACTGAGCCATTACTGTTTTCCAAGCAACACTAAGCACTTAAGTGTTCACTCATTTAATCCACAAATCAATATATTTTACTCGTAAAGCACATTGAAGCACAGGGAGGTCATAGGTGATTTGCTCAAGGTCAAGCAGCTCATAAATTGAGGACTTATTTCAAAGTCCGTGACCTGCTTACCCACCATCATATCCAGTTCAGACTCTTTTTGTTGCAGAAAGTACCTCAGTTCCTTACGCATAACCTCTTACAACATATGTGTTGACCACATGGTTGTCAGGCGGATATTTGCCATTATCTCTTTACAAATATCTACTCAATGCCAGAGACATGCAATATTTTTTCTCCTTATTTATAAAATTTGGTCTTGAAAGAGACTAAGGGAGAGAAGTTTCAGGCTATTTTCACAGACGTTATACTTTACACTTCCCCATATTATTTCAATCTTTCTCTTAGAAAATAAAGACACTTTGTTTCTTTTTTTTTTTCCTTTTTGAGCCTTATTCTTTGTGTGTGTGTCTTCTTTTGTTTGTTTGTTTGTTTTTAGAAGTGGTGGTTTATATTCTGCTAGTACCAAAGGGATACAGCAAGCAATTTGCTAAGTAGTTGCTTCTTGTTAGGAGTGAATAAACTGGGCTGAAGCTATAATTTCATTGACTCATGATACTAACTGCGAGTCACATTAACCCCTTTTAGGACCAGGGGAATATACCTTCTTCATAGGTGAAATGTATCCATTTATGAATAAATGTGAAAGAAGGATAGATCAAGACCCTCTACCCCTGCATCTGTCTGTTTTTTGTTTTTTTTGTTGTTTTTTTTGTGGTACACGGGCCTCTCACTGTTGCGGCCTCTCCCATTGTGGAGCACAGGCTCCAGACACACAGGCTCAGCGGCTATGGCTCATGGGCCCAGCCGTTCCGCGGCATGTGGGATCTTCCCGGACCAGGGCACAAACCCGTGTCCCCTGCATCGGCAGGCGGACTCCCAACCACTGCGCCACCGGGGAAGCCCTGCATCTGTCTTTTAAATGAAACAATCCCAAGGGGAGTGAAATAGATCTTCTGAGGGTAATTTAAATATTTTACATCATAGAATCAAACCAGTCTTCAAAACTGAAAGGAACAGGAACTGTGGGCCAGAAGTAGATAATGTCCTAGAAGCATCAATGGGCCACTCAGGGTGACCCAGTAAAAATCAAATGACAATTTGGGGTTGGAAAGATTCCCAAGATCTAATCTTCATAATATTTTTTGACTTTATAGGTGAAAGCAGAACCAAGAAACTACTTAGATCATATTCATAGCATAACCACTTACTCCTAATTCCAGCCCAATATGGACAAAAATGGCCTTTTCAAGGTCAAGCGATTTTGGAAAGCATTGCACATGAGCATAAAAATAAAAGACCTGTGATCCAAGGGAGCTAAGAGTGCTGTGGAAAATTGTTTAATGCATTTTTAACCATTCATTCTAAATTCCATCCTTTATTCTTCCCAATGTTCCATTCAAATATCTCTTTAGATCAAAGACCATAAGTATTGCCAAAGCATGTGATAGTTTTGAGATGCTGACAAGTGTGAACCATAGACCCATATTTTCCTTAAACCTGGGATTCGTTTTCATGTCTAAGTAATAAGAGAAGCTGGCCTTCCACAGATGAAAGACTGGATTATTTAAAGTACCAAGATCTCTGGATAAGAAAATGGATGGAATATAAAAATTATGTCCTTATTTATGGAAATATTTTAAGGAGAGGAGAGGAGAAATGATTATACCTTGTGGAAACTATTATGCCCAGTCCTGTTCTTACATATCAATAACTCTGCATAAAAAAGCAAATTTTTAGTTTATGAAACAACATGGTGATACAAAACAGGAGGCCAGATCTTCAACATTCTGATGGCAGAATCCTATAAGAGAAAAATGCCTTACCTCCACTAAAATGGGTTAAAAATATTTGACTCAAAAAAAAACATTAGGGGCTTCTCTGGTGGCGCAGTGGTTCAGAGTCTGCCTGCCAATGCAGGGGACGCAGGTTCGTGCCCCGGTCCAGGAGGATCCCACATGCCGCAGAGCGGCTGGGCCCGTGAGCCATGGCTGCTGAGCCTGCGCGTCCGGAGCCTGTGCTCCGCAATGGGAGAGGCCACAACAGTGAGAGGCCCACGTACCACAAAAAAAAAAAAAGAAAACATTAAAAGAAATTACACAGTGGCCCCCATAGATGTAAAATTTAAAACACACACTGAAGGAGTTTGGGGGGCTGTCTGGTGAAATGGAAAATTTGTTTGGAAAAAAGCATTATAAAGGCAGTAGAGGAGAGGTGAGACCAGTATTATGAGAAACTAACTTCAAAGTCATATATTAGATCTATACTATGAGAAATCCTTCCAGGGCAACTCAGAAACTATCACCTTACCATTCTCATTCCATCCCCAAGAAGAACAACCAAATCACTTTTGTGTAGGAATGTGACAATTTAAGAGCATCTTCCCACCATTTATTGGATCTAATCCTTATAAGCAGAATGGTAGGTTGCATTATTACCATCCTCACTATACAGATAAGGAAATTGAGACTGAAAAGTCTCAATTTGCTATAGTGACTTGCTGTAGACCACATTTTTAACTAATTTTATGATTCAAGGGGTGAGAACCCATGTTTTATGATTCAAGGTCTTCTCCTCTTACCTTAACTGCCATTCTCTATTTTGCTCAGTTTATGTTATACACATGAGAGCAGACCTGTCCTCAGCCAATAACAGAGCTGGCTTTTAGCAGACCTGAAAGCCCCTTTGGGGGCAGCAGTGCATGGTGGTGGTGAAGGCTGTTAAAACTGGGCACTTGAAATCAGCTTTCTAGAGTTCAAATCTCAGCTGCGCCATTTACTACATCTCTGACCTTGGGCAAGTTAATTAACCTTCCTAAGCCTTGACCTCTGTTCAGTAAAGTGCGGATAATAGTAGTATGTCCTTTGTAGTATTGTTTATAGAGATTAAATAAGATATGTCTACATGATAATTAGCCAGCTATCAGCCACATGGAAGTCAATAAATGTTTATATTTTTTGATGTTTTTATTATCATTAAAACACATTATGTGTTACCTCACATAAAATAGGTGGTTGTTTAAATTGGCTTTATTATTGGGAAACAACAAAGAATGCTATCAAACAACAAAGAAGAAATGTGAGCTTGACTTCTATGTAATTTGTGATCTAGAAGAATAGAAAATGAATGCGTGTGTGTGCATTAACCTAGAAAGTGAGTAGCAACTAGAATATTTAACACTTTAAAAATGCATAAGTACCGTAATAGTTATTTCATTGAACTGAAAAAAAAAATTCTTATTAGAACGGATTGTGACTGTAAGACCAGTTTTCTCAACCTCAGCACTGTTGACATTTGAGTCATGAAACTTTTGTTTTGAGGGACTGCCCTGTGCATTGTAGGGGGTTTAGCAGAATCCCTGGCCTCTGCCCACCAGATATCAATAGCACCCTCCCAACAGCTATGACAATCAAAAATGTCTTCAGTCATTGCTGAATGTCCCCTCGGGGGCAAAGTCACCCCTAGTTGAGAACCACTGCTATATGGCAATGAAACTGATTTTTGATTGTAGCAGAATGTATGTATCCAAGTGATAGCCCACCTCAAAGCTTTAAAGCTTGAAAAACCTTCTTTGAATGGCTCTCTTATTATAAGCATTAGGAAAACTTCTCTCTGAGACTTACATTAAGAATCACTTTTTAACTCATATAGGGAACTAAGCTCATTACTTAAAAAAATCACCCAAAATATTCCCTACCTTGATCATCTACCATACAAACCAAAGACTTGGCTCTAGATGTCTCTTGGTACTTAAAAAATAAACAATTCCAAAAAATAAATAAATAAATAAAAATAAACAATTCCAGCATCAGTAATTATCAGAGAAATGCAAATCAAAACTACAGTGTGCTACCACCTCACATGGGTCAGAATGGCCATCATCAAAACGTCTGCAAACAATAAATGCTGGAGAGGGTGTGGAGAAAAGGGAACCCTCCTGCACTGTTGGTGGGAATGTAAATTGATAAAGCCACTATGGAAAACAGTATGGAGATTCCTTAAAAAACTAAAAACAGAACTACCATATGACCCAACAATCCCACTCCTGGGCACATACCTGGAGAAAACCATAATCTGAAAAAATACATGCACTCCAATGTTTACTGCAGCACTATTTACTATAGCCAAGACATGCAAGCAGCCTAAATGTCCATTGACAGACGAACGGATAAAGAAGATGTGTAATATACAATGGAATATTACTCAGCTATAAAAAAGAATGAAATAATGCCATTTGCAGCAACATGGATGAACCTAGAGATTATCATAGTAAGTGAAGTAAGTCAGGCAAGAGAAAGACAAGTATATGATATCACTCATATGTGGAATCTAATTTTTAAAAAATGATACAAATGAACTTATTTATAAAACAGAAACAAATTTACAGATATCGAAAACAAACTTATGGTTACCAAAGGGGAAACGTGGGGGAGGGATAAATTAGGAGTTTGGGATTAATGTGTACACACTACTATATATAAGATAAATAACCAACAAGGAGCTGCTGTGTAGCACAGGGAACTCTACTTAACATTCTCTGATAACCTATATGAGAAAAGAATCTGAAAAAGAATGAATAGATGTATATGGATAACTGAATCACTTTGCTGTACACCTGAAACTAACACAACATTGTAAATAAACTATACTCCAATTAAAAAAAAAAAATCCACCTCCAAGGACAAAAATTCGCCACCATTAGGAAATTCAAAAGAACAGGCGATAGGCTTTTAACTCTGCTGCCAAAAAGGAGGTCCAAAAGTACTTTTGCACCATGGCAGCACTGCTGCAGTAAATCTTCAGCCTCCAAAGGTGGCTACTTTTAAAAGCCATGCTCTTTGGGCTTGATCAATGCTGACCGTTTTTGCCAGGATATCAGTCACATTGCTTCGTGTCCATACTTGGTATGAACATCCTGCATTCTGGCAGTTCAAAACAATAAGCTCTCGGAATGCCCCTAAGTGTCAGATGACTCAGTGGCTGGCCCCTTTTTCAAAATCTACTGGAGGCCAAAATAAAAGATTAGATGGATAGAAGAAAAGTGAGTCATAATGTCTGACCCCCTGCCCAAGCTTGCAGGTCCTGAAATCCCTTGCTCTTTGATTTTGGGGGATAGATATTCCTGGGATAGCACACTGTGGGTTTTTTTTGTTTTTTTTTGTTTTTTTTTTTTGCGGTACGCGGGCCTCTCACTGTTGTGGCCTCTCCCGTTGCGGAGCTCAGGCTCCGGACACGCAGGCTCAGCGGCCATGGCTCACGGGCGCAGCCGCTCCACGGCATGTGGGATCTTCCCGGACCAGGGAACGAACCCGTGTCCCCTGCATCGGCAGGCGGACTCTCAACCACTGCGCCACCAGGGAAGCCCAGCACACTGTGTTTTTAAATCACAGGTTTTATTGAAGATAAGTTTTTTTTGAAGTAAACACTTTTCACTTATATTTTTCTATACCTTTTTCCAAGGGGCCTGAGCAGCCTCTCTCTTCCCATCTCACCTCCCTCTATACTTCTACCACTTTCCCCCCTCCAAAAAAAAATCCTTCTCTATCTTTCATTCCATTGAGAGAGGGTCAGCAGTTGAGACTTTCACTGGCCAAAGTGGAGCTTGTAGTGTCTATGGTATATATCTAAGCAGGTAAAAAAGATGACCTAGATGAAATGGGCCATGATTAACTGCGGCTCTTTCATTTTAATGATAAAGGCCAAAGAGTTACTTGTTCGAATTCTTTTTGGTATTTGAAAGGCAAGGATTATGAGAATTACGATTATTACAAGAAAGTATTTTCTCTATTCTTTTTTTTCAGTTTGGGTTGGTTTTGAGCATTGCATCCTTTTTTTTTTTTTTTTAAATTGGAATCATATTTCTGTTTCTGATACATCTGTGTGTCATAGGAGCCAGCATCCTTTCTGAAATGGAGGGTATATCTATCACTTAACCATCACTGCTTACAAGTATCAGCCCAAACTTAGAGGCTTAAAACTACCACAGCCTGTTATTTCTTACTATTCTGTGGGTCCACTTGGGGCTGGGCAGGGGTTGTCTGCTGTTATCTCCTGAGCTCTCCTTTGCAGTCAGCTAGAAGCGCTGAGAAAATGGGGCCTCTCTGGCCCCACAGCCGTTCATCCTGGTCTGCTGGTCTCAGGATTCTGGGAATCAAAGGAGAAGCTTCTGAGGCCTTTTGAGGCCAAGGCTTGGAAGTCACATATCATCCCTTCCACCACATTCTTTTGCCCAGAGCAAGGCAGGGGCCAGCTAGGAGTGGCCCTTGTTTCTTGATGAAGCAAGACTCTACTTCTTGATGAGAGAAGTAGCAAATAATGTGTGACCTCATTTATTCCACCACTGAGTTCCATGTTGCTGAACATTATTTACTTGACTGATGGAACTCTTCTCCCTCCTCTTACCTCTCATCAGCTTGGCTAAGTCCACTGTGGATTTCCCTCCTGAGGCTGGATGAGATGAGCAAAGCGCCCCCCAAGTATATCCCAAAATACAGTTGTTGTGGTTTTTTTTTTAAATATATGAAATTGTATTTTTTTTAGCTTGTGTGGTGGGAGAAACTCATACTCTTTACTCCCATTCCATCCTGTCTCAGAAATATTTCCTTTACATCTTCCTGTAATTTAGGATTTATTAGGGTTTTAATAGGCTTCTTCTTAAACTCAAAAACTAAGGGAGCATGATTTACTCACAGTGAATCATAGACCTGGAAAGGACATTTCAAGCCTCCCAGACACTCTCCCTCTGTTTCTCTCTCTCTGCATCTTCTTCCGCGCTATCCCTTCCCACCCCCTTCCCTTCCCTCGCCACTCCTCTTTAATTTCAGAGATAGGAAAATAAAATGAGGACCAGGAAAGTTGACAACTTTCCCATAGACTCTTGCTGGACTCAAGTCTACTGACTACTGGTCCAGTATGTTTCGCAGTGTATTATAGTCCTTTTAATTGTGTTCAGATTAGTTTGATTAAGGAGTCCCTAACATTTTCTAGCTAAATTAGGAAAATAATCACCTGTATAATGGCAGGAGGCACTATGGTTGGAACCAAGATGATCAGAGCAGATAACTTTGATGCATTAGAGCCAATTAAGTATCACAGATCTTTACGATTATGACTGATTGACAAAAGGGCTAGTGCATAGCTGGGGAGTACTCTGAATGTGCTGGGCACCCAGGTGGTCAGTAAGGCCAGGGCAGCAGAAAATGGTAGAGCAAGGCCAAGAGAGAGCAGGAGAGAATGTCAGAGAGAAACTCATCCTGCTTTGCAGTGATGCCTGGAGCCATAATGGTGGAAATCACTTCAGGCCACTAAAAATGACTTTACATGCTGTCTTGGCAGCCCTTCTCTGGTTCGCAGTGGCTGCTTTGTGTATGTGCTGCTCCCATGGGAGCTCTAGCCTGGCTGTGCCATGGCAGTAGCGTGAGCTTTTATAGTGGCCATATGCCTGGGAGGCTTATCATCTACAGTTTCCTCATTCCAGGCTCCAGCCAAGTACAGCAGATGCTATTGTTACCTCTTCTATTGAATTAAAGTAGGAAGCAGAGAGAGAGAGAGAAATTTGTCAATATTGTTCTTCTGCTGGAACCGAAATAAAAACTGTGTGTGTTATATTGTCCGATAGCAGCCCATGTGCCAAATCCCCATTTTGTGTAACACACTTACATAAGATAAGAATCTGCCCTTATGTTTCTTAACATAATGTAAATGACCTTCTTCCTTCTACTGTAGATGTGTTACAATTATAGCCATTCAGGCTTCTCAACTTGGATCTGTGCTGTTTACTGCACTTGCAAACCCTTCGCCTCGGACCATGCCATCTGCTGGGATCACTTGTGTTTCCTTCACACACTCACAGGGTTTGCTTTGTGCCCAAAATCTAACTGTGCAAAACTCTGAAATCTTTCATGTAAATAAACAAATGTTTAGCAAGTATTTTTAAACCCTTTACTTGACAAGTAGCATTAGCAAGGTACATTTGCATTTCCAAAGTAAGTACAGCTGCTGAGAGAATTTCTCGTTGCAGAAACGTATGAAGTGACACCAAAATCAGAAGAGAATCCCTTTTGAAAGAAAAGCCTGCATGGATAAATGATCTCTGTGCTGCAGACAAACTAAATGATAATAAATTAAGCTAACAAAAAGGTTCTTTTTGGACATAGGACATACCTGGTTGGGGGTAGGAGGATAGTCTTAAGACTCTATGTCACTGGACACCCACCCCATACTATCCTATCAAAACTTTCTTTCAGCCCAAATATGAAACTGACGAGCCTACAAAGCCCCTGTTGGTCTCCTCTATATTTCTCACTGCTGTGCTCTCATCAGCCTGGTTAGGTACAATATGCATTTCCTTCACAGAACGGGATAAGAAGAACAACCCCCCCAAATGTAACCCAAAATACAGGTTCTTTTGTCAATCTATGAAATAAGTAAGAAAGGAGAAGAAAAGGCCATTTAATTTCTTCCAGAACTGCTACCTGACTTTTTGCCATTGTCTCCTGGTTTTTTATTTTCTGATTTGTTTTTTCCACTTGAATCCATAACTACCCCCAGATTTGTATATAAGAGATGTGGGTTGGAGTGCCTTTTTCTATCTGTAAGTTTTGACCTCACTGCTGTGGTCTCTGTCCATAAAGAACAGGACTAAGTGGGCAGAGCCCCCTCTTGCTACTGAGATAGGGCTGTTGTCCTACCTGTTGCCTGAAGACAGATTATTTGAGGATGCTAGGATTTTGATTACACTATCCTTGAAGTTCAGGTTGAATATTGTAAATGAATATAGAATGTAGATATACAAAAGATGCAACCTCAGTAGGTCACAACGGTAAGCCTCTAAATTTTATCAAGAGCCAGGGTTGTCAGATTTTAATGCGGACAAAAGAGGACCATAAATCATCTCAAAATATGAGGCATGTTTCATACACGTGCTAGAACCCCAGTAAAAGTCAAACTCTTCCTAAAGTAGTGCATACATAGTAGGGAATGTAAAAGTGCAAAGTAATAAATGAATCTTAATGCTTTCCTGGATCTTAATGCTTTCCTTCTAAGTGTGTGTTATTAAGAAAAACCAGAATTCTATGACTTTCACCGCATATTTAGCTTTCAGGCTAAGAAATGGAAATTGCATACATAGAAAACTAAGAGATATTCTACTGCCCTAAGACTATGAGAGCCCATACAAATCACTTACCTGAGTTTCTATTTCTCTAGGAAAGTAGAGTACAATCTGGTCATTTGCTAAAGGCATCTTCTCTACAAGGGAAAACTGCATAAAATTTGGTAGATTAAATGCTTATTTACTCACGGCGATGATGATGATGATGATGATGGTGATGGTTAGGAATTTTGTGGTTTTATGGAAAGCATAATAAGAAATTTTCTCTGACTACCTTCAAATTCAGTCCCAACTTGGGTTCACAGGTGATCAATCATTCTAGAGAAAAACAAATTCCATACGATCTCTCTTATATGTGGAAATCAAAAATGAAAACAAAAACAAAACACTGCAAGCTCACAGATACAGAGAACAGATTGGTGATAGCCAGAAGGGGGGTGGAAGTTAGGGAAATGGATGAAGGGGGTCAGAAGGTTAAAAATACAAATAAAAATTTTAAAGCCTTCCTTTGTCAAACTACACCCAACTCCAATTCTAATCAATTGGGCAGAGAGCCCTTCTAAGTCTGGACTTTTGCTCACCACTTACATTTGATGATGTTGCAAACCACAAAAATTCTTTATAACCTATGGTTAACATTTCATCCCTCCTTTGTGTGTCTGGAAATGATTGACCTGGCTTCAGACTATTTTCTCTGATGTATTACAGCCTGAAATTCACTTGTTGTCTTGGTTCAATTAAACTCAAACTTACTGGTTTGTAGGGTACAACAGTAAAGCCACAAGCTTAGCATAACCTTTTCAGAATTCAGGAAGAAACTCTGTGAATGTAGTCCAGTTACAAGAGTTACAAGAGTCCAGTACATTATATATGCCTTTGTTGTCGTGTTTATATTTCCTAAAGGCTTAGGAATAAATACAGTTCTAAAAATCTGAGATAATAATTCTGCATGGATGTCTTTTTTAGAATGAATCTTTGTGGCATACATAAGGTACAGAGGTACAACAATTCCTAAGGTGGTCATCATTACCTTTTGCTGGATTTTCAGCCTATGTTTCCATACGGATAATTTTATCAAGTAGCACTTCTGGAATTATCACTTAGTTCCACGTGTCTTTTTAAAGCTACATAACATCACAGTTTGACTGTGACATAAAAACTTAGGTCGAATTTTAGCTATTAGAACTAGGTTAATGGTTATAAACAACTTCTTCTTTGTTATTTCTTACCCTTAGGGACCCTACATTTGGAAAAAACTTTATATTAGGGGGATTAAAAAGAGGCCATTTTTCCTACTCTTTTTTTTTTTTTTTTTTTTGCGGTACGTGTCCCCTGCATCGGCAGGCAGACTCTCAACCGCTGCGCCACCAAGGAAGCCCCCCCTACTCTTTTTTAGTTTGGACATTTCCAACAAACCCACAGAGTAGAGAGAATGTATAATGAACCCCCAAGCACCTATCGCCCAGCTTCAGTTATCAACATTTCAGGCAGTGTTTATTAAATGGCAGTTCACTTTCTGTTTTTCAAAAGAAACTCATTACATAACTGCTATTCAACGTTTGAGGGTTTAATAACCTGAGCAGCCTTATCTCAGGCAAATGTTCACATTCCATGGACATATTTAATGTAAAAGGCACTCATTACCACTTTCTCAGCTCCAGGTTAAGTACTCCTGGACTATATCTCTTATGCTACTATAATCTGTTACCCACACTGCTTTTCTAAGTCTAAAGTCATATGGCATCAAGTTTTAAAATGATTCCAGACTATGGATACCATGTCCCTCTAGGAAGAGCTTGTTCCCAAAACTGTCCTTAGTAAATTTTGGCTTACAGACTTTTTTTTTTTAATTCAGCACTTTTATTTTGAAATTAACTGTTATTTTTTTTAAGGCTCAGTCCATCCTAAGCCCTACCACTGTTATTTAACATCCATGCTTCATACTCCCCTGACTAAAGCTGACTTCTTTTGATCTGTGAAAGTTGAGCTGGATTCAGAAATGATTAGCTACCTGATTTAGAAAAAAGAAAACAGAAGAGAAATAGAAATAGCAGTTTTACAAATCCGAATTTGACCAGTTCCCAAACAATTATTGGCATACGTAATCTGACACATGATTTTCATACCCAATCTGGGTTCTACAAGAAGTATAAACAGGGTCTATGGAAACAGAATTAACGGTTTGAACGTGAGAAGGCCAGTCACTCAGAAAATTCAGGATACCCACTAATGTATATGCACTTTAAACCCTGAGTTGTTACTGGATGTTATGTGGAAGACATTTTCTATAGTCAAATAAGTAAGGGTTAAACTAAGTTAAATTGTTTTACAACAGAGTTTCTCAGCCCTATAAAATATCATTTCCATTGTGAACTTCCAAGAGGGAATTTTTGAAACCTATTTAAACATGGAACTCTTCCCCACCCCGCCCCCGCCGCCACCTTGAATTTTCTCAAAATACTCTAGGAAGTGCTATCATATGAGATAATTTGCCTCATGGTGATAAAACAGGACCATGAACTACTAAGAGTAATTGTCTAGTAAATCAGTAAATAAAATGTATAGATAGGGCTTCCCTGGTGGCGCAGTGGTTGAGAGTCCGCCTGCCGATGCAGGGGAGACGGTTCGTGCCCCGGTCCGGGAAGATCCCATGGCTGGGCCCGTGAGCCATGGCCGCTGAGCCTGCGCGGCCGGAGCCTGTCCTCCGCAACGGGAGAGGCCACAACAGTGAGAGGCCCGCGTACCGCAAAAAAAAAATGTATAGATAAATATAATCAATAAATATCTATTAAAACTAAACTGTGCAGAGCTTCAAGCTATTGAGTATGGAGAGGGAACAGTGTGGCATCTTCCTCAAAGAGCTCATAGTAACCTATATGTAACATACCTGAAACAATCAAGGCCGTTCAGAAGAAACCTTGATGTATGTATCGAGTTAAGACTTGGTCATTTAGAGAAAGCTTCATTAAGGCGAAGAAGCCTAAGAAAGTATGTATTCAGTTAATATTACCTTCAAATATATAATTGTATATTATATTAATTCATTAGTTTTTAAATTTAAGACTAAGAATTTTGAGTATGACATATGGTTAGTACATTTAGTGTATTTAATATAGACAAAGAACTTAATGGCTTTGCAGCAACTTAAGTATTAGAATCCTCCTAGATTTGTATAAATTATTTTCCCTTTATTTAGTTATCTTACCAATGCCTAACAGAACTGTATTTTTGAGGGAGTAATGGAACACTTTTAGTAAGTCTTCCCAAAGCATTTAACTTAGCTTTCACAGAAACAACTCTTATTTTGTAATCATATCTCATTAGTTTAATATGTTCTTAATTAAATTATTTAACTAAAATAACTGATTATTTTGGAATAAATACCATGGCATCACAAAAGAACATAGATATCCTAGAGAATAGCCTCCTAGCCTAGAGCAGACCTGGTGCAGTGAGCAACAGACTGGGGCTTTTTGGAGGAAAGGGAAATTTGGGTGGATTGGTTGGTAAATGGAGATCAGATAAGAAAATGCATACAGATATCTGTATGCACATATTAATATGAATGAATCCATATGCACATATTAAGAAACAAATGGTGGAACAAACAATAATCGCTACTTGAGGTAAAGGAAGTAATTCGCATTTCTAACAAATTTCCAGATGATACTGATGCTCATGGGGCTGCACTTTGAGAACCACTGGATTAATCAATCTCTAATGTCCCTTCCAAGTCTCAAATCTGGTTCAGTTGTATATGACTTTTTTTTCCCCTCAGAGGATAGAAATCAGAAATAAGATGGAATATTAGTTTCATAAATTCACTAGTGTAAGTCTTTAATAGAAACCATGTAGGAGCAGGAAGGCTGCATATCTCCTCTGCTATTAGGCTAAATGAATTCAAATATTCAACTCTAGGTCCTTAATTCATAGGAAAAGGAAGTAAGGAAATTAACATTTATCAAGAATTTGTTAGTTAAAAGACATTTTGCTAACAATAGCCTTATAGGAACCTTAAGGAATGGGTTTACATTTTACAGATGAGAAAACTGAGGGAGGATAAATAAATGATGAAATATCATACATCTTGCAGTTGGAAAAGCCAGATTTTTAATCTGTAAAATTCACGCTCTTTCCATTTGCTACACTGACTCCTCATAAAACAAGCATATCACATCAGACTACTTTCCCTGTCACACTTATGTGAAAATAAAATAGTTTTTTTCCATTCGGCCAATACTTATGATGTTTAAGTTATTCCAGTAAAAAGTGAACCTTCAAGGAAAAAATTGGCTTTTTTAAACGTGGTGAGTATGTAATTCCATGGGCAAAAACTGAATTTCTTCCCCAGACTGTAACATCCAAATCTTAGAGATATGAGATGAGAAATGGTGTATAGGAGTTCACCATTGCATCCCTCTCCTCTGGGCTATGCCCACATGAAACAGACACTCAGCAGGTATCTGACGGATACGTGAACACTGAGCGAAAATATCAGTATCCAAAGCGATACCACGGGCCAAGCCGTACAACAATGCGAAATGGTATAATCTGTGTTGTGTAGGTAAAAAAGAATAATAAAGCATAGTGGCAGTATTCTTAAATGCCAAATAAAATGGTTTCCACAGTTACTTGGTTGGGGGAGAGGCTGGAAGTAGGCTATGGATCAGATTTTTGTGGGTACCCAGCCCCATAGGTTACTTTACTTTACATTTACATACTTTACAGGCTTTGTACATGTTGAGTCTGGGGCTTGCATTCTAATTAGCTTTATGTCTGGCGTTCATGGAAATGTATGCTGCATCCCGGAGAATTATCGGGGTAATGAGCATCCCATTCCCAATATATTCCTCCCTATATGAGGTAGATTAAGTCTGCAAAGAGAAGCATTTAGTACCCCCAGAAAGGGAAGCACCATATAGTGTCCCTGATGTCAAGAAAAAGTTCATTTTCTTTGAATGGGTTCCTTACTAAGGAACAGTTTGCTCATCTCTGATCACCACATTCCCTCTGTCTCCAAACAGACAGGAAATAAAACGAGGTATTGCTCTTCTCAAAGGCATGATATTTGCTGCTTATATGGTCTCTAGTGAATCCAGCCCTTGGTTTACCCCCCTTCGGGGGATTCCAGTCCACTAAGGAAAGCAGCTTGGGGTCCCCAGATTGGCCTAGACTCCATGAGCGAGGCTGCTGAGGCATTTGATACAATGAACATTGCCAAGCTGTTTGTGTACCTCTTGGGGAGCTGCTAAAATGAGGCATTGCCTTTGAAGAGAATCTCTCAGAGGAAATAGCTCTGACTTCAACAAACCTGTATTCCTCTTCTGGTAAAGTTAAGGTAAAGCACCTTGTCTAGAGCAGTGATTGGAGACCAAAAGAGTTGGTGTGTCCCCAGAAACTCTCCCCTCTAGAGAAAGGATTATCTGCACAGCAAAGTGATCTCACAGCATGTTTTTTGTTTTTTGTTTTTGCGGTACGCGGGCCTCTCACTGTTGTGGCCTCTCCCGCTGCGGAGCACAGGCTCCAGACGTGCAGGCTCAGCGGCCATGGCTCACGGGCCCAGCCGCTCCGCAGCATGTGGGATCTTCCCGGACCGGGGCACGAACCCCTGTCCCCTGCATCGGCAGGAGGACTCTCAACCACTGCGCCACCAGGGAGGCCCCCTCACAGCATATTTGATTCCTCCTGACTAGTGCTGGTTATGGCAGGCTTCTCAGGTTCTGTCTATATAGTTTGGTATATAGATATCCTTGAGCCAATCCTTCAGTAGACTAAGTGCCCTGTCGGTTACTCAAATGTAGTAATTTATAAGTTTCTTTAATAAATGTTCAGATGCTGCCACTCATCATCCCTATATTTGAATGCTTATGAATATTTCTATATAATTATATTTAATACTGTAAGCTGTAAATGCTGTAATTTCCTTTGACCTATGTTGCAGTTAGAGATATTACTTGATCAGTGCTCTCAATGATTCGTTTGATGCACACGTATTTAGTTAATTGGTTTTTTTTTTTCTGCCTGTGTTTATATATAATATACTCTATAAGGGAAAAGAAATCAGTCTCCTCACAGCTGAGTCTGGTAAAAGTGCAATTAGGGTCTATCAGAACAAACAGCTGTCAATAATGAGTTCTGAATTAAAATTACTAGCAAAGAAAGGAATCTAGACATCTGCAGGAAATGTGAAAATATTTTTATAACCAAATAGCTGAGATCTGGACAGGGGTATCACTGAGTTTTCTCAGCTGTACCTGCAGTGTATTTTGAAATATTCCCAGACTGAAAGAACACTAAAATTCACTGCATAAACTAAGCTGCATATTTTTTTTTTAAATGTTGGCTGCCTTTGAACAGTGTGTATTTTGATTTCATATAATCAGCATGAACACTTTCTGTTTCAAAGTATTTTGCTGTGCCCCTGGTCATAAAATGAAGCTTAAAAATAGTTCTGTTATCTTTGAATTGTGTCTTTCCAATCAGGGTTCTATTGCTTGGATATTTTTCTTTCTGTCTTTGGAAAAAATACTTTTGGGTCTATTACACGGTATCTGATTTGTTCGTATTAGGGTTGTTTCCTGCAAAGAAAACTTGCAAGGTGGGCTTTTGGCATCTGAGGTTTATTACAAGATAATTCCATACATTTTCAGGTATCTGGAGATAGTAAAGTATTTGGCCTTTAAAAAAAAAAGCAAATCACACATTTTTGAAAGCGGACTTTGTGCTCTCCCCTTTGCATTTAAGTTTTAAGTCAGTTAGGTTACAAAAACCTATATGAGAATGAAAGATCAAAATTTTTTCTTTAATTTATATATATGAACACACATATACACACACATGCATAGATAATTAGCAGTATATTTGGTAATCTTTTGGCCCTCAATTACTTATAAAAATATTAGAAGAGGAGTGCCTCTGTAGCCTTGTTACCCGAAGTATGGCCCATGAACCAGCACATCAGCGTCACTTTGGAGCTTGTTGGAAATGCACAATCTTGAGTTCCTCTCCAGACTTACTGAACTGGAATCTCTGCGGCAGGGCGCAGGAATCTATGTTTTAATACTGCCTAGGTATGTGTACAGATCACGTGGATAGACATATAATGCATAAATGCCTACTGATACATCACATGGTCATTGATACATAGAAGAGGAATCTCTCATTTTGAATTTATTGAATTGAATTATATTACCTTTCATCTCTTTGGTGTCACAGTCTTGTGACTGTTTTCCATCTTCTACTATTACCCTGAATGAGGGGCAAACCCTCTCCTTTCTAGTCCTATCCTCAAACGTGACAATGATGGCATTCTAAATACACTTAATACCAGTTTTCACTAATTAAGTAGTCATCATGTATGAATACTACACTTACTGAAAGTCATCCATCTATCTGAAACAGAGCTGACATCAGTATAACTAGTTCATACATAGGTACATGAAGATCTATCTTGACAATGCTTCAAAAGCCACTTAATTCCTTTCTCTTCGGGTAGTTGAATAGCATGGGAGAGCTAACGTTTCATTAATAAAGGACAGTTATAGGCACAGCTTAGACCCTTTTTGGACCAACATTGTTGCAGCCTAAATTGATAGAATCATGGACCTTGGGTCCGTCTTGGGAGCTCTAAGGAAAACTGTCGTCTTGTTTTCAATAAAATTCCATTGCTAGAAGCATGAGTCTGGGAAAGAGGAGACAGGGACCCAAGTCTTAGCTCTGCTAGTAACAGTCACATGATCCTGGTCAAATTCCTAACCCTGCCTTGGTCTCAGTTTCCTCCTTCAAAAAATCTAAGTAGGCTGAGGAGTTAGATGAGGCAATGAGCAGTACTGACGCATTAATTCAGAAACCTGTGAGTTTAAGAAGCCAGATCAGGCCTCTGGAAAGACCAACACAAAGGCCTGCTGAAGGACTGCAGGGTGATACAAATAAGTGAAGCAGACCCTGACATTCGGTAAATTGTACTGAGACTGAGATTCTCACTGCCTTGAAAAACCTTGTGTGAATCAAACAAAAGGACTAAATAAAACAGAGCTACCAATTTGTAACCCCTGATAAGAGCCTTGAAAACCATTGGACCATTTATGTTTATATGAAGATAATCGCATTTTAAAAAAGCAAAAACACAAAACCAAAACCCCCCAAATCTCGTCCGTGTGGGAAAACACAGATACACTTTGCAAAACAATCGAAACAAAGTTGCTAAAGTGTGAATATTTTCCAAATACCTTTCAGTAGCTCTTCTGTTTGACTCTCTTTTAACCTGAGACAAGAGTAACAGCATTTATGTTGCTAATGGTGAGCCTGCTGTGTGATCTGAACAGGTTGTAAACATCGTAATCTACGTGATTGGTACTTTCTTTGGGTTGAGCAGCACACAACCTGTGCAGTTTTATTTGGCAGACCTCGTTAATGGTTGTATCCACTCTCAAAATGTGGATAATTTTGTGTCATTCCAAACAAAATTTAGAATATGGATTGAACCGATATGGCCATTTACAAAGAAAATTTCAGTGAAAAAGATATAGTTCCTCATAATTCCATAGCATTACTCAATTGACCTCATTCAGATTCAAGTCAACTACCAATAAGAACCAGCTGAGTCTGTTTTATCTCTGCCTAATGGCCTCCTCTATCCATCTGTAAAATAAAACCCTGCTATGGCATATTCAGGTGTTCTTTATATAAACATATTAGCCTTCTACTTTATCTTGAGCATCACATTTTAGGAATAATAAGGAATGTGTTTGGCAGATAACGTTGGGACAGAGCCAAGATTATACAGAAAAGTCTTTGGAGGATTTTTGAGTCAATATATTTGGGGGAAAAAGTCAGATTAGACCCATGTGGATTTTTGGTTTTTATAGGCGTAATTCATTTTAAGAAATCCCCCTTCACCCATCTGGAAAAATAAAATGCCCTGAGGGAATATGATGGGTCTTGACCTCTCAATATTATAGACTAGGATCCTTGTCAGGTCAGTTGTTCTATGCTTAGTCTCTGCTTCTTCTCTGCTGATGAAGTGTGAACTTTTGATCATCAGAGGATGCCGCCTAAGAGTGTAATGCACTTTTTCTTTCTAGAGTGATCAGTGTACTCGATGGTCTCATCCTAACGTTTGCTTATTTTAACTGTGTACTAAGAATTCTCCTCTCTGTGCTGAAGGCCAGCACCTGATGGCACGATCAAGTCCAGGCTGCAAAGGGCTGCCAGCATCACCCTGACTTCTCCTGAGAATCCATCTCTGGGCAGTATTCCCAAGCTAGAGTGAATGAGGTTCCATCTTCTCTCTCTACTTCTTTGGATCCTCAACTGTTCACTGGTCTTTCATATTTTTATAATAGTAACTGTTTACCCACTGTTTTATATTTCTTTTTAATTCCATTATTACTGATTATATTGTCCTTGCTAAAAAAAAAAAAAATCATGCATTTCATCCAAAGTGAAAGGCCTCCTTACCATCTCCATGACCAGTTCCATTCTCCACCAAGAGGTAACTATTGGTATCATTTGTGTATCTTTGGAGATCGAGTTCCATGAATCAACAGGTATGCATATAAAAATATTCAATATATAACTGTATTGTGTGGAATTGTAAAAAATATAAGTGTTATCATGATGTATATATTGCTCTGCAACATATTTAGAAATCTATTTTTTTCTTGGTCAATACATGGATTTGCCTCCTTCTTTTAACTGCCCATAGTATTCTCAGTATTTATGTACTGTAGTATATTTAACCATTTCCTTAGTCATAATAATTTGCTATTTCAAATAATGCTGCAATGAAAATCATTTTCTAAAACTCTCTGCACATATGTGTACGTATACCTCCATGAAAGATTTCTAGAAGTGTGTGTCAAAGGATGTGTGCATTTTAAATTTTCACAAACACTGCAAAACTGTCCTCGCAAACAACTACTTAATAGCATGGATATATTCTACTGCATTTCAATGACAGTTTGTCCAAAGATATCTTTTTAGTTTTTATTTTATAATAATATATAAAAGTGAATTAGGCAGATGAATATTTATATCCAAGAAATCTGTATAATTTCTCTGGTCATTCTAAAGAGATGCCAGAGGATGTAATACTTAAATAGTTATGCGTCTGTTTTTTGTAGAGAGCCCTAAATATTCTAGAGATGCCCAGTATAGCTGTATATTAAGTTAAATGTTAATTTTTGTCAAAAAAAAGAGAAGAGTTTCAAAACAGCAGTCATATCAGGATCACATCACAGTTTTATCAGGATAGTCATCTGATTAATCTTATAAATCTCAGTCATAAAACTCAATCCATTCTATTAGATTCCTTTTTTAATAGTCTTGCAGTTCATAAATGCCATTCTTTTTTCTGAACTATAATATCCAATCAAAGCACGAGCTGATATATGTATGAAATGCTCACCATGATTTTGGGGCCATATTGTACTGTCTTTGCACCCAGCTAAATGATCTGTAAAATCTTCTATTTTTTTGTCTTTCTTTGCCATATTATTGAAGTATCAGTAAAGGGTCAGCATTAAAACTCCACCAGATTAATCAGAAAAGCCAACTTTTAAGCACATACCCAGAATGATCTTAGTACAAAATAGCCCCCTCGTGCCTCTTAATGTTTTCCTTTTGCACATTACTACCGTATCACATCACGGGACATTAAGCATATTTCAACTCCTGGGACTAACTCAATCATGTTTTTAGAAATTGAAAACAAATGTTGTAACTGGATGAATGCTAATAGTGAAGTAATAACAATTTCCTAGTAGGCGTATTTGTTTAGTGGATTGCCTAGTTTTTCAGCTTGCAAACACTGGAATGTCTATCACTCACTGAAACCTTTTTTTTTTTTTTTTTTTTTTAAGGCAAAAGTTTGTCAATAATTTAGTTTACCTTAGTGGAATTACTGTCCTCACCCAAAGGTAACTTAGAAAGTTGGTTTTACTCCAAGGGTAACAGAGACCAACCTAATCCTAGACTCGATTTAAAAGTACTGTCCTCCTCCCTTCTTGCTGGAATTTTCTGTAACATAATAAGTGTCCCGAATTGTGCTGGCCTCAGCCTGAAGCACAGGGTTATGCACTCTTCTTTTTTTCCCAAAGATATTTAGAAAAATCTGTCTTTGTGCTTGGCAACTACTCCGACAGAAGATAGATAAAAATAAGGGCGGTTTATCAGTTTTGCTGTTCTTATCATGTTTCACGTTGAAGGCTGTTGAAATGATGAAAAACAAACAGCACTAAATAGGGTTCCATCATTATCGCCGCCATGAGGAGCTAAGTTTTTCAGGATCAAAGAAAAATGCATTTGCTTTTAGAACTACAATTCTTCATTTTGATAGGTGCACTGCAGTCAGATACTGATGGGTGAAAAACAGAGCAAATTGGAGAAGGAAGTAAAATGTGTGCTGCTGCGGGAACTTGGAAATTCAAACAAAAGTAGGCTGGCATTCTTTTAAAAGCTCTGAATGTTCAACGTTCAATTTCTTAAGAAAAATGTGGTGCCTGAGGTTTGTTATTTATGAGCAACTGGAGTAAAACATAAGCACAGGTTGTTTCCATCTCATCAAGTTATAAGAACTCCCTTTATCTTTATAAACATGTAGCAAAGGAATACTCCCATGCAGGGGCCTTTGGGGGAATGTTCCTGTACATGCTATTGATCCAGAAGAAGACAATATTTTTTAACTTACGTTTTTAAAAAATTTGCAACTCAAGTTGAGCACCTCTGAGTTCCCTGGCATGGAAATTGCCAGGAGAAACTGTCAAACGCAGTAGAGACAAGGAAGCTGTTGTTCTTCCCCTAAAGGAGAGTATCGACTGGCATAAAGATAATAACCAGAAAACAAAAATAAGGTATGGCAGTTGCCAATAAAGTGGTATAAATTGTCATAAGGATCCAAAGAGAAATAAACCAAGGGTAAATCCTTGGTCCAGGATGCAGCATGTGAGTTGAGTCTTGAAGGAAGGTAGATATCAACATGTGGACACAATAAGGAGGACAGAAAGCCTGCATAAGCAAAAGGCCAGAGGCGGGAAAGCTTAAAATATGTTTAAATTTCCTGGTTCTGAGGGAAAGGTGTGACTCTTATAGTAAAAGTATTGTTATTACCTGAGAGCCATGCAGATTTAATGATGGGACCAGTGCCTAATACACATCCAGATGAAATTACTAAACCTCTAAGTTAATGAAAAAACCCACAAGCACTTGGGGTAAAATTGCTACTAAAAGACAAAAAAATAAGACTTCAAAATACAAAGGAAGACCGTGGAGCAATATATTTAGAGTTTGAGAAGATAATATTGGAGCCCAGTAATCCTGCACATAGCCAAGTTGCTGGCCCTATGTAAAGGCAAATAAAGAGCTTCTCAGATATATAAGACATCAGAAATAATACTACCCACGCATATTTTATATGAAGCATTATTCAAAGACGTATTCTAGCAAACCAATAAATGTAACAAAATAAAGAACTCAAGAATAGATGAGCCATGTCATAAAGGTAAACTATGAACAAGTAAAACAATTATTTTAAGCAATTGCTGTTAACAGAGTTATAGATGTAATAAAAAATTTAAACAATCCTTAAAATGGGAAATAAATGTGTAGAACATGCCCTTTTTCCCTCACTGCCCTGCAGCCACCCTGGCTTTCTTTTAATTACTCCAATATACTAAGCTATTTTCCATTCCAGGGTCTCTTCTTGGGATATTCTTTCTCCTCAAAAGCTTTCCCACCCATCTTCACTCAGCAAACCATTCCTTGTCCTTTAGGTATTGTATTAGTTCGCTAGGGCTGCCATGACAAAGTACCACAGACTGAGGGCCTTAAATAATATAACTTTATTTTTTCACAGTTCAGGAGGCCAGAAGTACGAGACTCAGGTGCCATCAGGGTTGGTTTCTGGTGAGACCTCTCTTCTTGGCCTAATTTACCATGGTCGCCTTCTAGCTGTGTCCTCACATGGCCTTTCCTGCATACTTGTGCACAGAGAGAGAGATCTCTGGAGTCTCTTATATTCTTACAAGGTCACCAGCCGTACTGGATTAGGGATCCACCATTGTGACCTCATTTAACCTGAATTACCTCCCTAAACACCCTATTTTTGAACAGTCACAGCGGGGGTTAGAGCTTCAACATATGAATTTTGAGGAGACGCAATCCTGTTCCTAACAGCTATCAATTTAAATGACACTTCCTGAAAGGTGCTCTTCCAGGATTCTACACATTTACCTCACAACAGTTGTTGAGATTTATAATTATATATTTATTCATATGATTATTAATATCAAATTCCCCCACTACACTGCCATCTCCACGAGGCAAGGATCATGTTTTTTCTGTTCACCACTTCCCCGATATCTTAGCACATGATAGGCACTCAGTAAATATTTGTGGGATAATAGCCTGCAGAATCTTAGGAAAGAGTATAGTATAGCAAATGAGGATGGAAGAACAAAGTAATGAGCATTTCCTGTCTGTCCCTGGGTGGTGGTACGAATAGATGAATTAGGATAGTCTGTGCTGGTAATATGTAACCACCAGCTTGGGGTGGCAGGGGTTGGAGGTAGGGAATAGTATTGGTCAATTACATTGGTGTAAGTACTCCCACAGTGGCAGATTCCAGGCTACAAATGTGACATCACTGAATCCAAAAGCTGGGGAGAGCTACTCAGTAGCATACCATTATATAATATTTTCACCTGAAGGGCATAAATGTAAAATAATTAAGAAGTAATGTATTTTGAGTGTTACCTTTGTTTTTAATATTATTATTTAAGCAGGATTTCTGAGAATTTAACAACTGACTTTTGCCAGCTCTGGCACACCACTGATGGATAGATGAATAAAATTGTAGAAACTGAATGCGTAGAAATTTATAATTTGTTATTGTGCAGGGCAAAAGGCAAAAACAATGCAAGCTGATCCTTAAATTTTAGACCCGAATGACCTGAATCTGAGCAGAGGAGATGTTGATTATTCTTGGTATATGTTTATTTCTAGAGAAACCTGAGAGCAGTCTGAAATATAGGTCTCCCTTATGCTCAAAGAAAGGGCTGTTACTTTAGGAATCGTTTGTTTGAAGATGATTGCTGAACCATGAAGGAGAATGAGAGAAAGGAGGACAGAACTTTGGGGATATTATCTCCATTTTGGGGGCTGGCAGAAATATGTAAATTAGAGAAAGAGATTCCGATGGAAGAATCCAGAGAAGTCAGAGGAGGATCAGCACAGGGGTCAGATAGAAAAAAACATTACGGGGCTCCCCTGGTGGCGCAGTGGTTGAGAGTCCGCCTAACGATGCAGGGGACACGGGTTCGTGCCCCGGTCCGGGAAGATCCCACATGCCGCGGAGCAGCTGGGCCCGTGAGCCATGGCCGCTGAGCCTGCGCGTCCGGAGCCTGTGCTCCGCAACGGGAGAGGCCACAACAGTGAGAGGCCCGCGTACCGCAAAAAAAAAAAAAAGAAAAACACGTTACATACTGAGGCACAGTCTAAAGAGCTGCCAGTAGATTTCTGAATATGACATTTAGAGTTGATCTTTGATTTTGGTTTCCAACGTGTTAGAAATTCTACCCTTTCCTAGAGTCAATGGAACCATTACGTGAGTCACAGATCTTTTTGGCTAATTTCATATGCAACATGTTTCAGGTTATTTTGTATTTGAGATCATTACAAAATCTCCTCCCTTCCTACCATCAACCCAAAGGGGAGGGATTATGTTCACCATAATCCCTCAATCAGAGTCATAGAAACCAAGGAAGAAAGGCTTTTCAAGGAACTTTCATTAGGGAGAGTTAAGCACTACTAAAGGAATGTTATAGAGGGATGGATCAAAAGAAAGTTTCCATGTTTGTCAACTGTTGCTTACCCAGATGGCAGAAAGACATGTGAAGTAATGGTGATGCCCTGAAATGGGGTGCTAAAGTTTAGCATCTCAGAACCTGCATTTGAGTCCCTATTTGGCCATTTACCATTAGCTATACGACTTCAGGGAAGTTCCCGAATGTTGTGAATCATTGAAGGGGAAAAGAAACTGACAGACATTTGCTGAATACCTCCAGGACGCCGAGCCCTGCCATCTCATTTACCTTGAGAATATGTGTGAAAGCAGAAACTTCCTCAAATGTAAAGTATTATTATTGGAAATATGGGGAGGAAAGGAAGAAAAGCTTGAGGGGGTAGATTAAAGCAAGATTTTGAAAGCCTGATCTCAAATGATCCTCTGGTGATTCTATCAAAAATTTCCCGGCATTAACATTTCCTATTTCTTGTTGTCAGCTTTAGAGGTAGAATTTTTAGATGGAGTTTGTACCTACAAAGCGACTGCATCTTTCTTTATGTTTGCAAAACACTCTGTATTTTTAATTCAGCCTTAAAACTTACTAGATAATTAACGAGTGAATTTTCACTATCATGATTTAAGAACAACAGAAAAACGAGAGGTTAAGTGACTTTCTCAGGGACACCCAGCCACTGGTATCTGGAAAAAGTATTTTGAACCTCAGGGTCTTGCTTCAAGCTAAGAGACACATCTAACATTTAAAACCCCCAAGAACTCTTCATCATAGAAAAGAGGTAACATGTAAGTTCCAGGGACACTTTCTTCCCTCTCTTCCATATGAACAGCAAGATTGGGCTGTTAACAATATTTTGTGTTTGGAGGAGGAAAAAATAAGTTTTGCGCAAGTCATAGCCTCTGTTCTTTGTTTCTTTTCTTCCCACAATTCATGAGGTAGACACAGGCACATGTCTGATTTTTTTCCTTCCTCATTTTTTTTGGAAAAAAAAAAATGAATTTTTATCACCATGAAGAGGTTGATATTGTTAGGGTCTGGAGTTATCCCTACCAATTTTGCAAGATTCTGTAGTATCTTTTTGCCAGAATACAGAACCATGCATCATCCAGACATCTGGAACGGCCCCCGAGGCATATTTGGAGAAAATACTCCTGCCACTGTCTAGATTGGACTTGATTCATAGGGTTCAGTTATATGGCTTACAGTGTGTCTTCCACTAGGTAGAAATGCATGAAATTGTATCTAGATGGAAGTAATGCACAATTAGAAAGACAACACAGAAAAAGGAAAAAGATTTACTTAGTCTTAGAACCCACCAAATGTGGAGGCCGCCTCTGTCTTCCAGGCTAATTCTTACCTAGTTTCTTTATTTGCAGTGTGATGGCTTATCAGGAGACCAAGATGTGGAAACCACTCAAAGCATTTTCCTGTCTCCTTCCTCCCTATCAGACACTTTGTGGAGTCTTCAGGTATTCTCCACATAGTTCTGAACCTTTATCAAATGTAGGATTTCTTCCACTGACTGAGGGATCCTGTTACCAGATCTGGATAGGACGCTCATTATACAAGGCCTCTCATGCCAATCACTAAGTCATTCACTTTTTCACAAACATTATTGCACACTGACTGCGTGCTTGGTGCAGGGCACAGGAAACAGAAAATGCAGTTCCTGCTCTCAAGATATGCTCATTATTTGCAGACAGTGGCCCTATCAGACTAACTAATAATACGATGTGACTGGGACTGTAGGGTGGTATTTAAGACAACAGGGATCTGGGACAGAGGGTGATTATAATCCTGCTGGGGGTATGGGGGAGGGAGAAGGTGGGGAGTGTAAGGGAAAACTTGCCATCTTACAGGTTTCTTTGGTAAAACTAACAAAAGAAAAGGGGACTTCGTGGATCTCAGTGCATTAGGTTTCTAATTGTTTTGTGCTAGGAAATGTGCTATCATCTCAGACTCTTTTTCCCAAAGGCTTTTGCATTACACTTCAATGTCATGTCACTTTGTGGTTTAAACCCTGAATGGAGTCTTAGAGTCAGTATCCAGAGGTTCTCTGACTAGACACTGACAGTTTTTACATCTGACAAGACAAAAAAAGTAAACAATTTTTAAATAGTGGTTATATCCTGTTTCCGCATAAACTAGTATCTGAACCTCAGGGCTCCTATGTGGAGGCTGGGTTTGATCTGTGCTGCTCAGTAGTTACATAAAGGTAATATTTGTTACAAAATGCTCACTTATCACCTACAGCCACTTGGCAGTTGAATCAGGTACCCTAGTGCTCATTAAACTCATTTATACGAAGTTTTGGTACATCCCTTGCACTGCTGCTTCACTAGGCCTATGAAAATTTTACATGCAGCTCCCAGAGCCATTCTATTTCTTTTGCTATTTCAGTCTACTCAGTTCCCCATCCTTTCCTGTCCTTCAAAACTTGGTTCAAATGCCACATCATCCACAAACCAACACACGGTTTTTTTCTTGTGTTATAAATATTTATGTAAAGTATTATCTCCGTTGATAATCTGAGCTCTAGGTAGGATCTAAGTCACCTTTAATGTTGTAACCCCTATGTTACTTAGCAAAATACTTCACTGCTCATTGAATGAAGAGATGGATGTATCAGTGCACAGGTGGACAAATAAATGAGCACATAGAAATACAAATGACGGGGAACACTGGTACGTAGTGAATGAAGGAGGCTGTCTGTTGCTTGGTGTCTAAGGTGCTGGTATATAACCTATTCCTGTTGATTACATGTTTCCCAGCCAGGTAAGCATCCATGATCAGAACGAGAAAAATATTTGGATTCAGCCATACGTGACACATAAGTGGACTCAGCCAAAAGGGTTTGATAAAATTAGAGACAATAAAAGGCTTACCTTGGATTTAAGAACACAGATGTGTGATTTTGTTAGTATTCTTTCCCACACTCGAGGAAATTCCAATGTTCCAACCACCGGACTCTGTAATCCAGTTCAGTGAATTAGGTTGTCTCGTTGGCGGCAGAACTTGTCACTGAGCTTCGTTGACCTCTCACCTCCTCTTCTTTGAATCAGTTCCCGCCAACTGGAGAACAACCCAGAAGTCCATATAAGTAATGGAGTTTAAAAAAATGCCTCAGAGCTTCTTCAGTAACAAAGACGGAGGCTTTTATTTTCCCACACAGAATACTTGAATTTCACCTAAAATTTCAAAATACATTCAACTCTGGAAGAAAAAGGAGTAAAAGCGAGAAGCACACCCCCACTCTCTAGTGATTGCTTTTTATTAAGAATTTCTTGGGCTTCCCTGGTGGCGCAGTGGTTGAGAGCCCGCCTGCCGATGCAGGGGACACGGGTTTGTGCCCCGGTCCGGGAAGATCCCACATGCCGCGGAGCGGCTGGGGCCGTGAGCCATGGCCGCTGAGCCCGCGCGTCCGGAGCCTGTGCCCCGCAACGGGAGAGGCCACAACAGTGAGAGGCCGGCATACCGCAAAAAAAACAAAAACAAAACAAAACAAAAAAA
>NW_020185324.1:8089621-8180558 GCF_003031525.2 Neophocaena asiaeorientalis asiaeorientalis | reverse complement strand
AAAAAAAAAAAAAAAAAAAAAAAAAAAAAAAAAAAAAGAATGTCTTTCCATTGCAAATACACTGCGCTATTTTGAGTATGCAGCAACATTTTAATATTTTAATTATACACTTCCCACTAGATTGGTTTTAAAACTTCCTCGCTGAGTTTTAGAGTGTGAAATGTTTCAAGTTGAATGATTTACTAGTTTTCTTTTTTTTCCTTTTTTTTAATAAATTGAACTAAAATAGACTGAAATAGTTTGTAAAAAGATAAAGCCTAGTTCGATCTCGACCAGTTTTTAAAATATCTTTTAATGTAAAAAGCCTAAATGCGTTTTTTGCATAATAATTTCAAACTAACGTCTGCTTTGTGTTACGTGATCAAGGAGCACAGTAGTTATAGATTTAATAATTTTACATTTTGAAACCAATCACCTTTTACCTGTTAATTTGTTCCCTACCCTTTGGTTTAGAATGCCCCCAAATCATCACAGTAGCTATTTGAGTAGAATTAATGGATTTAAAACGTCGTTAATTAAAGGTAATGAGAATAATGTTATGATGTGTTGGTTCCCCAGGAGATTCATTTGGTCCTTTATTTTCTCTGTTTTCCTTGTAGCGCGGGAGTTGGCCGGACCGGCTGCTTCATTGTGATAGACGCCATGTTAGAAAGAATAAAGCATGAAAAAACTGTAGACATTTACGGCCATGTAACTTTAATGAGGGCCCAGAGGAATTACATGGTTCAGACAGAAGACCAGTACATCTTTATCCACGATGCACTGTCGGAGGCAGTGACTTGCGGGGATACCGAAGTGCCGGCTAGAAACTTGTATGCCTACATTCAGAAGCTGACACAAAGAGAAACAGGAGAGAATGTCACAGGGATGGAGCTCGAATTTAAGGTATGATATTAGATGTGATGTGGTAATTCAGGAACAGTCATTCTGGAATTGTCCTTCTGAACCTTTCAAATTTGTGAAGTTACAAGATTCACCTGACCTTCTCCCTCAGGTGTCTGACTGTAAAACACTTTCTTCCTCCTTCCCTTTTCTATCCTTTGCTTCCTAATAATACCTAGAGCTCTTTTGTACCCTAATTTAAACTGAGAGATCATACTCTCAGAACATAATATTTAAAACTTCCATAGTCTATATGGACTCATTAGGTAGAAGTGAAAAGCAGTACAGTTGGAAGAGTCCTTTGCTTAAAAGCAAACAAAATCTTTGTATCTAATGAGGGAATCTTGGGTACACTGAAGTCACGCTACAGGCTAAAATTATCTTTGATTTTTTCTTTTTTCCTACAACAGCGTCTAGCCAGTTCTAAAGCTCACACCTCAAGATTCATCAGTGCCAATCTTCCATGTAATAAATTCAAAAATCGCCTTGTTAACATTATGCCATATGAATCCACAAGGGTATGCCTGCAGCCTATCCGAGGAGTAGAAGGATCTGATTACATCAATGCCAGTTTTATTGATGGATACAGGTATACACTCTTGCTCCCCTGACAGTCCAAAGCCTTGATATCTACATGTGCCCTAGTTTCACAGCCAGCATGAATTTCATCTCAATTCAAAGTGTTTTCTTTCTGCAGAGGTCAGCATCCAGTCCCTTGGTATTCGCTTTTTTATTATTTTAGAGAGGAGTAAGAAGAAGCGGTCACAGAGTTTTTAATCTGTCCATGTGCACTCTTCTTTCAGAAGTCATTTGGATGTGGAAGGAGTTAATAAAGAAACTGTTTGTACCATATTATATAAATTGAATAGATTGTGTAAGAGTCACTTCTACAAAATGAAGTTGCACAACTGTTTCTTACGCGATTTGTGTGACACGTGAAATTGAGCTGTTAGCATTGCTCTGAAGTTTAAGTAACAGTGATAAAGACATACATCATAATATTAACAAAGCAATTTCTTTTGCAAAATCTCCCAAATGTATTAAATGTTCTTATTTGATTACACAATCCTAATGGGAATTTACTGCAGTAGCATTAATAATGTTTTCATTTTTTATTACCTGGTCTGATGTTTACATATCAAATGCGAAGCCTTTGCATGTTTTCTGATGACTTTAACATGCTCTTTTCATTCTCTGTGATTCAGACAACAGAAAGCTTACATCGCTACCCAGGGGCCCTTGGCAGAGACCACCGAGGACTTCTGGCGGATGCTGTGGGAGCACAATTCCACCATCGTTGTGATGCTCACCAAGCTGCGTGAGATGGGCAGAGTGAGTGTCTCCTTATAAGACACTCAGACCACAAGAGAAATGAGGATTTCATTTTAAAAACCCGAGTGCCAGCGTCATTTCTTTGAAACACAGAGTACTCTGGACGTGTTCTGGGCCATTCATTACTGTGTTGAATTTTAACTTACAAAGCCATATCAAGTTCTTTCATTTGTGTGTTTTGAAGAAAGAACTGGTACTTGGTTCCAGTGAAACACAATCATAGAGACAAATACGTCTGACTTGTTTTGACTCTCAATGTGTTCTTACTTCCTTTCGCTCTGGACAAGCTAGAGCTTGGGTGCCATCATTACTCTGTATGAAGAAACTTGACTTTTTTCATCTCTGAAGCAAATTTTTACCTGCTCATCTTCCACTCCCATTAAACTGTTGGAAAGTTACGTAGTTTTTCTAAGGATATAATCTGGGAACCTCAGGTTTACTTTTAAAAAATGATTCTTCTGAAAAATATATAAAATAGCATTAGAGACACCTAAGACCTACCACTTAGATTCAATAGATACAAGCATTCTGCCGTATGTGCTCGAGATGTTTTCTTTCTCGTCTTTGTATAAACTCAGTGGTAGAGATGTATCCAAAACCCAACTTTTTAGAGCCCACAGAGAGAGTGAAAAAATACCAACTAGGAAAGTAACTTGACTTTTCTGATTTGGTTATTGAAGTCATTAAAACTGCGTGGGCTCCAGTTTCCTCAGCTGATGGAGATTGGACTAGGTCAATTCAGAGGTTTCTTTCTGTGTTCACACTTGATGGTTCTCTTCATTCCAAAACACAGTGTTGATCAATGCATGATTAACGTGACCAGCCTTATGTCCGAGGACTGATGTAATTAATTGTCTAACTTGTAAGTATGAAGATGCTTACCCTATTGAAGAATTCAGTCAACTGATGTGTATTAAGCACCTACTGTATGCCAAGTACTATGCTTGATAACATGCACAAATATTGAACCACATGATTTCCCTATCCTCGGGGAACCTATGGTTTCAAAGAGACAATGAGTCATATGCGATTGGAATCACCTTAAATTCTAAAACTGTATTAGTGAAAGAAAGACATTAAATATATAGATACATGATAAACAAAACTTTATTTACACTTTACGTAGCTTGACATTAATCTTTTTTTTTTTAGGAGAAATGTCACCAGTACTGGCCAGCAGAACGATCTGCAAGATACCAGTACTTTGTTGTAGATCCCATGGCTGAGTACAACATGCCACAATATATACTAAGAGAATTCAAGGTCACAGATGCCAGGGTAAGTTGGCACAGTCTTATGCTCTTAACCATTAACTGAAAAGTCATCTAAAATGCATCCCTGGGAGAAATATTTTCCAAGCGACCATACTCCCAAAGTGAAGAGAAATCACTCATCCTGGAGGATTTTTTTTTTTTTCAAACGTAAGAGTAACTTCTCCTGTCCTGTAAGGTTTCTCACAAGCCCAGGCTTGGCTCACATTCAAACGTAGCATCTGGCAGCCCAACTTTGGGGACGTGCTTGGTGAGTGTGTGTGCCGGGAAGCATTTATTGATTGCTTGGCTGTGCTTACATTCACCTCCTCAGCTTATTCTCTTTGGAGCTTTTTTGACTTCTTCATTACTTGAGGCTGTAAATATGTTGTTGTTTTGCTCAGCCCTTTAGGTCACGTTGGCTTGGAGGTTAATTTGGTATGATTTTAAAATTGCTGAGCAAATGGCATTCTTTAGAAGAATCTGACAAGCTTTACACATTCTAATTTGATTCCTGGCATGGTTTATTCCTCGGTGTGCTAATGTGTCTGTCCACGAGAGCTGTGCACCCACGACCCTTGTTGGCTAATTTTCATTCTGCATTTCTTATCTAGACTGCTGAGTGCAAGGTTCAGCCCTGATGTAAGATGTTCTATGCATAAACTTTAATATCCTTGCCTTTGGCCACTTTCAAACCATGATTACAAACACATCTTAGGAGAGAGTGGGGTCAGTCCAAAGCCCTGCTTTGTTTTTGGAACTGTCACAGTGGGTGGGTTGAATAAAACTGTAGGGTAGAGCTATTTACTTGATCCATTGTTTTTGTTGGAAAGCAGCTTTCTCAACCAAGACTCATGTTTAGAGATTGTCTACTAATCCCCAAAGCCTGGCCCTGGCTGTTGACCTAAAGTGAAAGGGAAATTGGTTAGCAGGCTGCTTGGCCCAGGTGACAGACCTGTTAATCCCAGAAAGTCTGAAGTCTTAACTACTCTGAAGGTGACTATACTCAAGACAGCAGTTAAGTCCCTAGGTCTCGTTTTGAGTTGCCCAAGCAAGCATGCCTTGGTGACCCATCGCTTTTAAAAAAAAAAGGAAAAAGCATGCCCTTGCAGAGTCTGAAGCTAGATATGTGAGTGAAAACTCTGAGTGCATTCCAAGCAAACTCACCGACCATTTCTGACGACAGTGTAGGAGCCAGCCTCTGCAAATGGCAGAGACAAGAAACACTGAAGCAGGAACTTGTTCATATGTTTTGTTTTGAAGCCTCTCTGTGATTGTATAATTTTCTTAGCTGCCATAGCATTTGCTGTTTGTGCTCCTAGTATGTTTCTAATCTCAACTTCCCAGTTTAGAAAGCAAGTTGGCACTTGAGAATACAGTATTGTTAAACAGGTAACCTTTAAATGGAGTCAGGTGGTCTCTCCTCCAAATCATAAAGGTCTGTACACATGCTATTAAAAACAACTATGGTCAGAAATGAAATCCCCAGGACAATCAGAGGAAGACAAATCTGTATTACCTAGCCTCTGGCTTCCCTTCCTGTGCTTTTCAAACCTTTTCTAGAATCAAAAGGAAGTAAATCATGCTTCCATGGTAACCATCCATAAGTCTGTTATGGGGCCAAGCAGTTACTTTCATATTCTTCAGTATTCTCACAAACTGGATGTGATCTCCCAATTTATTTCGATTCCCAAATGATTCCAGTCAGGAATATGCCCTGTTCGTATGGAAACCACCAGGCTGGTTGATATGTGTCCATCTCAAGTTGGGCCATCCCCTCTTCTCCATATAACTGAATGAGAAGGATTGGGTCTCTGTCTACTTAACCAAAATCTTGGGAACTTGCACATCTATATCCAAAATGACTTTAATGTGGAGAGAGTTGTTACAAAAGTGGAAAGGAGGACCAAACTGAAGCCTTAACTAGGAGCAGGGACTCCTCAAATAGAATCAGCCCCTGTAAACTTGGAATTCGGATTCTCTCTCTCTCTGTTGATTGAGGGAAGAAAGTTGATGGTCATAATCGTTATTCCTGCTTCTGTAAACAGAGGGTCCCTTCTGCTTTTGTTGTGCTTCCAGAAACACTGTGCCATTCCAGAAGGAATCAGAAGTCCCTTAGTGTCTTCTTTTGAAACCATTTATACTTCATGAATCAAAGAAATCTTGCCTAATCACTTTAGGAAAGATAGACTGCTCCTGTATCTAGCTTTTGGTTTGTCTGTGTTAAAGCCCCGCACAGACACCTCAGTTCCTGTGGTCAGCCAGGAAGAGTCCTTTTTCAGAAAACAACATTTATCTACTAATAATCTCTCCTATCTCCTTGAGGGACACTTCACTTCCTGCTCAACAGCACAGTCGCCTGGTACACGCTGTGTATACTGCCTTGGCTAGAAATAGTATACCTCTGAGACGCGTGGGGCATCCAGGTTAAATCCAGCTACCCAATTTGCATCAGATCCTTTCAGTGTCACTAGCTGTCATTTGACAATGCTGCAAATAAGCAGACACAGCAGATGTGAAGGTATCATGACAATAGCAAAATCTCTGGTCTGGATGACATGCCTGGATGTTCCTTTCAGTATTAAGAAATTACTGGATTCTGAAAATTTTGAAATGGAGTGTATATGTTCCACTTTGGTTTTGAAGGCAAACTTTGGGCTCAGAGCATTTACTAACATGGGAAATAGGTGGCTTTTTATGAAAGCTCAGGTTTTTAATGGGCATTGTGAGAGTAAATAAATTTGCAATTTAAATATATGTGAATGTAGACAGTGTTAATAGCAGGTAAGATACTAACTGACTAATTTTCTAGTTAAACATGTTTCTAACTTTTTCTTCCCTTTTTCTTTCCTTTTTTGGAAAAAATCATGCCTGCTGTTGTGGTCTGTGCACTGGCTGAATCCTCCTGGCGTCCTCCTTTGCGGTTGGATACGTGGCTTTCTCTCTAAAGGACGGGCAGTCCCGAACCGTGAGGCAGTTCCAGTTCACTGACTGGCCAGAGCAAGGAGTGCCAAAGTCTGGAGAAGGATTTATTGACTTCATTGGCCAAGTCCATAAAACAAAAGAGCAGTTTGGCCAAGATGGACCCATTTCAGTCCATTGCAGGTGAGAATCAGGAATGATGAGTTTCCATTTGTGCTGAATGCAGTAACTTTGAAAGTATGTACTGTTGTCTGTTCATTGTTGGTACCAATTTATCGTAAATCTGCATAACTGAAGTTTTATTTTTATTTTTCTCAGAAGTGTATTGTAAACCCTAAAGCAAAAGGACTCATTTCTCTTTCTTTCCACAAAGTGAAAATAATCAGAGGAAGATTTTTATCTTCAAATTTTGCCTCTTGTAACAAAGAACCAAACTGTGTGTTCTTTGCCTGTTTTACCGTAACAGGAATTGTTTGTACACCACCGAGTGATAATTTGTTCAGTTTATCATACCTCACTTGTTTTGCTTTCATAGCATTACCCTGATAATTATCTTTCTGTATCTTTCTCCTACGTTTGCCTTCTTGAGAAAACTATAGTTATTAAGCCTTAATAACAATACTAATTCTTTTCAGTCAATAAGTGATTAGAATGGTACCTCAGTTAAAGTTGCAATTTGCTTGAAAATTGTTGCTATATCAGAAAATGAAGCACCTTCAAGTTAATTATTTTCAATAGTTTCCACGGCATTTTATAATTCAAGTCACTGAAGCTAATAGAAATAGCAAGTAAACAGTTCAGAAAGGACAATTACCATAAATTTAGTGCTTTTGGAAGTTACTATGCAAAAACCTTCTAGCAAAAGGATTCACCTAATATTTTTTAGTTTCAGTTTGTAATCTCTGTATGGTCAAAATCTTGAAAGAGTTTATTAAAAAATGTACTTTGCTTCCCCCCCAGAATCCCAAACTACAGTTCTTAGTGATATGGGAGACAGGTCTCAAAACAGGAGAAATATTAGACATGGGCTTCAAAACATCTGAGCTCTAGTCCCACTACTATCATCACGTAGCTCTGTGACAGTAGGGAAGTTTCTCTAGACCTCAGTTTTCTCAGCTGATCTCCAAGACCCCTTCTGGGACACACAGTGTGCTATTATATGAGAAGCAGACCTTATTTATACACATTTGCTGTGTGTTGAGCTTATCCAAAGTTCTTTGCTCTAGACCACCAAAGAGCATGTAGGAAATGATGCAGGGACTCGATATTCAGACAAAGTGGGTGGTATATACGGGACTTGAATTACCTGGATATCCCCCTTAATTTTCCACATAATTTGCCCAAATCCTAATCCAAATTTTCCAGTATAAGCTATAAAGAAAAGAATATGTTCAACACATTTTTCTTTAACTTCAGGCATTCCCATAAGTATAAATAAGTGTGTGTATGCATGTATCTCTTTTCATTGCTTTGTCACAAAATTATTTGTATATACAAAGATTCTTTTGTATACTATGACATGTTATTCATATATCTTAAAGACTTCCAGATATCTTCTCTTATCTGGGGATATTTTAAAAATACCACTCATTTATAGCTTATTAAAAACACGATAAAGTCAATAAATTTGGAAGTTATAAGGCCAGTGTCTGTTATTTTCTTGAAAGCACCTAGTAGAAAGCCAGAAACCCTATATTTTTGTTACATTTGAGCAATCAAAGCAAGGTAAGATAGACTCTGAAGTACCTGGACCATTCAACAAAAAGATCATAAATCACAGTCTCTCAGGATTAAGAGAAACTTTCAAGGTTGAAAGGGACCTTCAAGGTCATCTACTCCAGCTTAACAGAGAGCCTTGACTGCGCCTGGTTATCCTTAGTCACTTCGTAAAACCTGCCTATGGATTTTAAAGCTTCACTTACATTTCTGTTAGGACTCTTTAGAAAACCCAGTTTATAAAGGGACACACTATTTATATATCAACTACATCCCGAAGTGAATGAATCCATCCATTTTCTACAGCCTGTACCCAAGCATTACACATGCTGTTTAATTAGGATCCAAAAATGTAGGGATTTTTCAGATTATTCACTCTTTTCCTCATTACCTAAACCTCCAGATGCTTTCCTACTTCTTAAGAGCACAAAAGCTATGAATTATTTTTCTTCTCTTGCTGCTGTTACAATTCTGGAATCATCTTAAAACATTAAAGAAAACAGAAACTCAAAACCTTGCTAACGTGGTGGAAAGAATCCTGGTGTTTTAGCTACTGAACATCTAAAAATAGTAGATAAGTGTATAGCTCAGTGGCTCTTAACCACTGTGTTTTTTTTCTTCTTCTTCTTTTTTGAATTTTTTCCAGTTTAGAGACCCCTTTGATAATCTGTTAAAGTTGTAAGTTTCAGAAACAAAATATATATATATATTTACACAATCCATACATATAAGATATTCATAGACCCTTCCAAAGACTAAATGAGGATCCCATGTCAAAAATCCTGTTATATTGATAGAATCTCCCTTCTCATATCAAAACTGATGTCTGAATTTGAATAGTCTATATACCTTTGAATAGTTTATATACTTATAGGTATATAAATATACCTATATTTATTTTTACGTCTAGGTGATGGGACATGTTGCACAGATTCTTAAGTGACTACAAGAAAATTTGAAGGCACCCAGTTTGTCTTACCTTATCTGAATTATTTCAAATGTAGAGAACAAACGTATGGACACCAAGGGGGGAAAGTGGTGGGGGATGGGGTGGTGGTGGCATGATGAATTGGGCGATTGGGATTGACATGTATACACTAATATGTATAAAATAGATAACTAATAAGAACCGGCTGTATAAAACATAAATAAAATTCTAAAATTCAAAAAAAATGAATTATTTCATACTTTAAAAATATTAAGCAGGCAGAGTTTAAAATTTCAGGATCTACGTGAAGAGTATAAATCTGTATTTTATTTACCATTCCTTTTATCCATTTATTTTATGTTTCCTGGGCCTTTCCAAAATGACATATAATCCCAGTTGAAAGGTTATTATATTTTATAAGACTTAATCCTAATTACTGCACATTCATTCTCACCTGTTATCATGGCACACTGTCTTAAGAGTAATCATTTCATGAACCCAACACCACATTTTCCTGAACATTGCTGTAGTAGAACCCAATGTAATATGGAAGCTGGTGGACATACGTCCACCTCCAAGCACATGTGGCCGAGGCCGTGAGTGTCTCATCCAGTAATGTTGTCTTTGTTATTATGACAGTGCGGGCGTTGGAAGAACTGGAGTCTTCATAACACTAAGCATCGTTTTGGAAAGAATGAGATATGAAGGAGTAGTAGATATCTTCCAGACTGTCAAAATGTTAAGAACGCAACGACCAGCCATGGTGCAGACAGAGGTGAGAAAAATCTCCAGGAGTTTGTTTGTCACATCTCAAGAACCAAATAATACATTTTGTTTGCCAAGATCTCCTAGAGTCCAGAGACTCTCAACACCAGAGGCAAAATGCAGGAAAATACTGTAGGAAAAGCATCCAGTTGTTTAATATTTTTGAACCTCATTTTCCCCCTTTGTAAATGGGAGTGACAGTGTCAATGTCTTAGAGCTGGTTTGGAAGTTATCTAAGATGTATTAGATTGAACCATGTTAAATTGTCACTATTTGGGGCCTATAAAAATGGCAATTTCATATAATTCATTATATATATATATACATTAATGTGATATACATTGCACAAATTTAATATATGTAAAAAGCCCAATGGTAGATAATATACCTGGTAGATAATAGACCCTTGGCCCATTTTATGCCTCCATTCTCCTTTTATATGCCTAGGTATTATCAACTGCTCTATATTTCATTTCTTAATAATGGTATTTTTAAATATTTGCATCCTGGATATGCGCTAGAGAAATTAGCCTTCCATTTTCTACTCCAAGAATTGATATGAAAATTCTGATATTTTTCAGAATAATAGGAATTCATGACTTAGCCAGTCTGACCTACTGACTTCATTTTAAGGATAATATAAGTGATAGACAGTGTTTCTGTTTCTCAAAAGGCCACCAAATTATACAATTTATATGTATTCCTAAATTCATAACCCACAGTATCTTCCAGACTTTGATTTCAAAATAGTGCAAGCATTTGGCTTGCGATACTCAAAACATTATGTCAGCCTGACAAACTTAATGGGTGTTGGGGGTGACGAGGGAAATTGGACGTTTAAAGAGCCTTAACACTTAGCCAAGCAACTTACTGTGACAAGATAGGAAAGCAAACTCCATTTATTTTGCATTACCATTTTTATTGTAGAAAAATGCACATTTAAGCAAAATAGAGACTATCTACTTTCAGCCCCATTGGCTACTGAAAATAAGTTTCTTTTATGGGGAAAATCCTACTTCTTCTCACCCCTTCTTCATCTGTAAATTATAATTTTTCTATCTTATAATGCCCCCACTTATTCCCATTTGACAGTGTTCTTCCCTGTCTGAAAAAGGACATGTTTCATGCTGTTTTAGTTTAGTGTGGTTCTTTCTAGAACAGACAACTAACTAGCCATCACAATGAATTAGGCCAAATGGCACAGGTATTTTTTGACATGGGCAGCCAGTCTTGTGATGCCATTTTCAAGGGATGAAAAGCCTAAAAGTTCAGCGCCCTGTGTATTCGGCTTTGTGTGCCTGATGTTCATCACAACGATACCTTTTGGCCGCTTCCCTCACTTATATAAACACATCAGAAACAATGGAGAATAATTCTGATGGCAGGCAACAAGGTCTACTGTCTGATAAGATTTTTTTTTTTTAATTCAAATGTTTTTGGCAACAGCCCAGAAGATAAATGAAACCACATTTTCCTCAGGACAATATGTGTCTGCATAGGCCTCTCTTAAATATGTGAACTGAAAATTACTTACCTCAAATAATTAGATAATTTTAAAAGACGGCTGTGACATATAAGGAGTTCCCATGTTTAGCTGGTGGTAATTGTCTGGTACTATCCTTGGAGAACAGTTCACATATGTCTGGAAGATAATGTTCACAGGAGCTGTTACTACTTTGGAATTAGGAGACTATTTTAGTTGAATTGAGTGGTGAAGTTAATAAGTACCCCATGTGGCTAATGGTTCTTTGCTCAAAACAAAACAAAACAAAACAATTGGTCATTGGATTGAATTGACTGGCGAAAGCAGTGATTTTGCCCCCATCTAGGTGTAACTTTGTCTTCCAACATCGATTTCCACTTTTTTGTTAAAATGTACTCATGGCCCCTTTTCTTTCTCCCCATGCTTTGTCTCCGGCAGGATCAGTATCAGTTCTGCTATCGAGCCGCACTAGAGTACCTGGGCAGCTTTGATCACTATGCAACGTAGAAACCCCTGACCCACTTTGGATTTTTACTGCAAGCCCTTCAATATCCATGGAGTCTCTTCTGAGCCATACAGGGCATTTGAGAAGTCCTTCTTAACTTCTAGCTAACAACCACTTAGTGGGACTATCACACACAAAACAGATTTAAAAAAACAAACTCTTCCGGGTGGACCAAGAATTCACAGTTTAATAATCTAACCTGAGAAATAATAAAGAGAGTCCTGACTGGTGAGGCATCTGAAGGATTTTATTTACAGATACCTCAAGGATTCAAAATAAAGGGAAGAAGAAATCACAGCAAAGAACCGCCATCTTGTTCAGGATTGCTTGATGGGTGCAAAGAGAAATGGCCTGAGTGCAGCAGTTCAGGGCAAGATCTTTGCTGGCTTCTCATGACAGAATGGACTCTGCTTTGACATCGCCCCTTCCCAGCATACTACTCATGATAACATTTTAGGGGGAAAGGGGGTGGGGAATGTTTAAAAAGAAAGTCTTTGATTTAGTTTTTTAGTATTGTAAAGATACTGCTGACCTGTGCTTCATTTTTAACTGTGTAAACTTTTTTTTTTAACGAAATGTATCATTCGATAAAGTGAATTTTAAAAAAGTTACATAACTCTTCATTTTTTATTTCCAAATTGTAGGTTTTTTTAAGCTGTAGAACTGTTATCTGTGATACCTTGCTGTAGAAATATCAAATAATTGGAAAATTTGCACATTTTTGTGCAATACTCTTAATCTACAGTATCGGTCTCGTCTGGTATTACTTTTACACTTCTGTCTGGTTTTCGTTGCTGAGAAAGTACCCATTTTCTTCAAATAATCAAAGAGAACTTTGTTTTGTTCTTTGGAATCAACAGGGAGGCGCAAAGTATAAAGTTGCTGCTAACATATATACATATATATCCATATTTTATAGGGGTGTCTATGTATATATAGTGTGTCCACACAAAAAGATAGATATAGCTATCATTCAGTTCTTCCATGATTTAGTTTTTAAATTTTTTAAGGTAGAGAAGCTATTGTAACACCTTTTTCAATTTGTTATTAATTTTATGACATACTGATATTTCTCAATATCACACAATTTTAATTCTTAAGGGAAATGAGGAATGCACATCAGTGATTGTCAAACCTCACCCCCTTAATTTCCTACCCAATGTCCCCCCACCCCCTAACCATATTCACAAATACTATTTTGTTAGCCAGGCTTCCAACAAAGTTCAATATTTCTAACACTCTAGTGCAATAACATTATTAAATATGTAAGAGGTGTGCATGTGGGAAAGGTCAGTGCATATCCCTTTAGGAGGAGAGAATGTTGTAATATATCAGCTATCAAGATGTTTAAAAAACAGTGTATTCAATTGTATATTGTCTATAGTATGTGCTATGAAATTTGCATTTATGATATGTAACAGGGGCAAAGCCAAACTCATGTTACTCTGTTCAGTCAGAAACATTTTTTGTGGCATACAGCATTCCTGGGAAGTGCTGTACTTTGTTTTCTTTTGGTTTTAGTTTTGCATTTAGAGTGCCTTATAATTGATGCCTATTTTAATAGCATTTCTTTTCAGCTTTTGGTTCATATTTTCATTATTTGTTCGTATGTGTTTCTCTTCCAATTAAAGCATTATCTGTTTACCACATGTACAAAAACTCTTTGAATAATATGCATTCCTAGTTTTCAACCAAGTCGGGGATGTTAGTGATTGTACCAGCCCAAAGCACTTGGATAATCAGGGCCCTTCTTCCTTTCATAATTGTCAACATCAGGAAAAGCTACTTGTTTTATTTGTAATCCCTTCCAAATCTGCTCTGGAACATTCAGTAACTGCACCAAACTTAATTTATTGACAAACATGATTGTCAACTTTGAACATATTTACTATTTCATTAGGATTTTTCTAAAAGGAGAAATTAAAATACATATATATATATGTATATATATATATATATCCCCCCCAAATTTTTCAACATAATTTCTATAGGAAGCCATGGACAATGGCATGAGTTTGCCATATCTTACATGATTTTAAAGAACACTCAGAATATCCAAGGAACTCTTATTAAAGAGTTTTGGTAAAATATTTTGGTTTAATGTTAGCTTCATTGATGTTCTGCATGGAAGGAGTTTTGTTTTCTACATTTTCCCATCACTAGCAGAATGAAATCCAAGAGACCAAACACTTGCAAGCATCATATTTGAGCACTTTTGTAAAAAAAAAAAAAAAAAAAAAAAAGAAAAGAAAGAAAAAGAAAAAAAAAACTATAATACTAAAAAAAATAATAATAATAAGTATCTAGAAGGCTACCTCAGAATGAGACTCTCTAACCTACATCAGAACAAGAGAAGAATGTGCACTATGTGGGTCTGTTGTTGTTTTCTTTTAGTTTGTATCTTTTGGAGATTTATCCAAGTGCCAGATTACTCAGTGCTATGATTTTCGTTTAGTGAAACAAAGGGGGTCGGACAGACATTGCGTCATGCAGACATGCCATGTTGGACAGGTAGAATCCGATGGTGTACTGCACACCAGAACGATTGGCCAATGAGCAGTTTCTCTCCCTGATACCAAAACTGCCCATTTGGCAAAGGGAAAGGGGAGAATAATCACAAGAAGAAAATGAACGGGATGCATACCATAGAGGAGCGAGGAGGAGAATATTCCAGATATCTTACTGTTCAGGAGCTGTTCTGAGAGCTAACTCCCTTACTGTCATTGATGTGCATTCCACTCTGCTTTTCTGTACAACCATTCTATCTTCTTTTCCCAGGTAAACATCTTTATCTACCATTACCATAAACTTTCAAGTTTCCAATTATTTTCATCATCATAACCAGTACGGTGCTATTATTTACCTATGTACGTGTAGTTATGTATAATTTTGTAATTAGTTACAAAGGTAAAAAAAATCAAAATATATAAAAAGTGATTTGTACAGAACTTTATTTTAGCTCTTTTTTAAAAATGATTTGCATGGTTAGACAATGGCGAGGACAGCCAGGGGAGGGAAGGGCCTCTAGGGAACTTTGCACTTTCTATACCTTTATACTATGCACTGCCCTATTGATTCTACACCCAATAATGTTATTACTTGAACCCATCTGTAAGAAACTGCTTCAGAAATTCGTTTGTGTGTATGTAAATAACCCAATATAGAAAAAGGAAAGGAAAAATTCTGCAGTAATGTACAGATTTTTTTCTTTCCTGGTTTTGTTTTTGTTTTTTTGGTTTCGCTTTGCTTTAGGCCTTTCTTTTTATTTTTAATTACCTTTTCTTTTTCCTATTTTGGATTTTAGTTTCCTTTGGGTTTATGGGTGCCCTGATACTCCAGCAGAGATCAGAAGGCTACAGATCCATCCTATCCATCTGTTATGTGGCTTTGCCATCCAAGCTTGGAGTGTCTTTACAAAGATGATAACAGTTGTGTTCTTTGCTCTCGTTTTGGATGCATAGACTGAAAAATTAAAAAAAAAAAACAACTTGTAAAATGGCTTGTTAAAAAAATACAATTACCTCTAATTAGTAGTACGCGTAAATGTTTTACAGAATGAAAGGCGTGCTTTTTATTTTCTTACTTCGTTACATTGGTGGCGAAAGAAGTCTGTATGAAAATCAGTTCTTTGCTGACACAAGTTCCATTTGTTACAAATGAATTCTAATAAAAATGTCAGTGTTATGCAGCCCTGGCCTTTGCTTTTGTCCACTCAAGCACTTTGGTTTTGAACTAACTATGGATGTTCCCTCTTCCCCCCTGGTTATCTGGTTAGTTCCTTTATACTAATAGTAATTCTACTTACCAAGAGGCTGCTATCTACAGGTGCCTGCCTTGAGGTGAGCACCTTTCACTGGTAAGCAAACTGAGGCTTAAATAAATGGTTTGCCCGAGTTCACACAGCAAAGAAAGAAGCCTTGGTATCATTCAAACTAGAGATCACAGGCAATCTTTAATTCTTCACGATGACTACTATATACAAATAAGTGCATTAGGATGTATATAAGTAGTATCATCTTGAAACAACTGGCATCTCTCAAGTACATGAAAACTCTTTGGGAACATGGCTAAGAAAATACTTGGCTTGGATTGTTTATTCAATCATTCAATATTATAAGTCAGAACTGTTGTAGGCGTTGGGAATGCAACTGTGAACAAATGAGATACTGCTGCTTCTCCTATGGAGATTGCAGCCTAGGGAGAGAGGTTTGCATTAAATAAATAATGATAAAATTACACTCTGACAAGTGTTATAAGGGAAAGGAGAGATCCATGAAGTTAGGACTTTCTATTGTGAGGGAGAGAAACTCTGACTCAGCTTAAAAGACAAGGAAAGTGTTTTTTGGCTCATATATTTAAAGATCAGGAATGGGCTTATGTTGAGAGAGTAGAAATATATAATCTTCAGAAAAAACTGGACTCAGAACTCAGGTGATATCTTCAACACTTGGCATCTCTCTCTTTCTCCCATCCTGGTTTCTACTTTCTCAGTGTCAGTTCTAAGCAATCTATGTGGTCCTTGGAAACTTTGGGATCATAACATCAAAAAGCAGGCAAGTGGAAGAGTTAATTCCCCAACAGCACAAACAGAAATCCCCGAACAGAATGGATGCTTGTTGGCCCCCATTGATAGGACTTGGAGTAAGTGATCATCACAGTATCACAACTGTGGATAGGAGGAGAGAATGTGCTCATTGAGTTGCCACATCAAGAAGGATGTACAGTAGCTGTCACCTTGCCAAATAGTGGTGAATATGGTAGGACCAACAAGTGACTGCCAACCAACCTAATGAATTAAGGTAAGGCAAAGCACAGGTATGCTGGGTAATGTTACAACTACATGTTGCCACGGAAATGATGAGGGAATGAAACAGTCCCATTATCCAAAAAGTATCTTGGAAAACTTGATACGAAATAGACAATTAGACTCTTTTTTCCTCACTCTTTCTTGCTCTCCACCTAAGCTGGCCTTTAATTTTATAGATTCAATCACCCTATTGATTGATTGTGTAAGCACACAATCCCTAACCAGAAAAACAGGACAAAAATTTCAAGGTGAATCATACTTAATATTCTGACCATTGTGATGCATTATATTAAACAGATGTCTGATTGGAATGCCAAAGATGACAAAATAGCTCACTTCACACATGTACACACATGTAGGAATTATTAGTTAATAATAACTCACTAATAGTTTAGGTTTCTTTTCTTAGTCATATTTATGATTAGACTTCATAAGTTAAGAGAATTTCGATAAAGTATAATAATTTGTAAAATTATAAATCTGAAAAGTGTTTAACTTTATGATTTTTAAAAAGGGTTTCTGTAAGTTCTAAGGAAATAAATATAGTAAGGAACAACTATGAATTTGAAATTGTAGATTGTATCATTATTTGTAATAGCAAAATAAAAGTGAAAACACCCTAAATGTTCACTAATAGGAAATGATTACAAATAAAATGTATATATGTGAGATTGTATATATGTAAAATTTTATACACACACACACATCACAATACCATGAATAATACATTGTAATTTAGCCATTAAGTGATTAAGTAGTTTGTGGGAAAAAGTTATGACATGAAAAATCATTAAAAGGAGGTATAAAATTATGTACACATATTAAAACAAAGAATTAAATGACTGGAAAGAAATGCATCATTTACTAAATGATAACTATGTAATAAAACTACCTTGTACTTTTTTCTAAAATTTTTATAATAAGCACTTTAAAGTAGGGGTGCTTTAAAATATATGAGAAGATGGATTAATTTTAAAAAATCAATTTAAAAAGGCAAGAATGGAGAGAAAAAAAAAGAACTCAGGAAAGAACCAAGGACAGGTGGGACAAATAGAAAGAAAATAATAATATGATAGATTTAAACAAAACAAAAATTACATTAAGTGTAAATGTAGTATATCCAACTTAAAAATATACATTGTAGTCTAGATATATAATGCTCATAAAAGTATAAGAATGCTGAAAGTAAAAGAAGGTCAAGAAATATGCCATGCAAACATAGCCAAAAGAATGCTGTGCTGTTATTAATTTCAGCCATAGCATTAGCAAATAATAAGTCAATTCACAACGAAAAAAGCTTCAATGCACCAGGAAGATATAACAATTCTGTTTGTATGCACTTGTCATACAGCTTCAAAATAGAGACAACAAAAATAGGCAGAAATAAATAGAATTACAAACATATCCACGATCATAATGGGAGATTTTAAAACACTTCTCTCAGTAGTTGATAAAATTACTGTTTCAGAACAGACCAAAAATATTTAGTAATGATATAAAAGATATAAATAACCTGATTAACAAAATTAACCTAAGTGACCTATGTAGATCACTACTCAACAACTTAAGAATATAGATTATTCAACAGCTTAAGAATACATTCAATAAGAATTGAATACATTTTCAAGAGCACATGGAATAGTTACCAAAATTGACTAGGGATTGGACCATAAAGCAAATCTCAATAAATTTTGAGTGTTTTTTTTTTTTTTTTTTGCGGTACGTGGCCCTCTCACTGCCGTGGCCTCCCCCCGCCGCAGAGCACAGGCTCCAGACGCGCAGGCTCAGCGGCCATGGCTCACGGGCCCAGCTGCTCCGCGGCGTGTGGGATCCTCCCGGACCGGGGCACGAACCCGCGTCCCCTGCATCGGCAGGCGGACTCTCAACCACTGCGCCACCAGGGAAGCCCTTGAGTGTTTTAATTATGTAGAGTATATTCATTCGCTGACCACATTACAATTCAACCGGAATTCTATATCAAAGATATTTAGAAAATTCCCATATAAATGCATGGTAATTAAAAAGCCTTCTAAATAGCAGGTCAGAGAAGAAATCACAATGGAAGTAAGAAATTATAACTATAAAATTATGAAATACTGCATATCAAAACTTGTGGGATAAAGCTAAACTGTGCTTCAGACAGAAATTTATAGCCTTAAATGCATATGTTAGAAAAAAAGAAAGGTTGAAAACCAATGATCTTGAAATTAATTAGAAATTAGAAAATTAACAGTTAATTCTATCCCAAGAAAGTAGAAGGAAGGAAATAATAAAGAAAAGAAATAATAGTAAAATTTAAAATAAATACGTAATAGGGAGTATCAACAAAACGTATCGTTAAAAGCTGATTCGCTGAAAGACAACAATATTGGTAAACCCTAGCAAAATGATTTGAACAAAAGAGATGGACAAGCAATATCAGGAATTTGAATAGGAGCATAATACTTCAGAGCTTACCAACATTAACCACTCTAAGTAACAAAGGGTCCATATTCACAGTATATAACCAACTCCTAAAAATATATATGAAAAAGGCAGGTACCCCCACCCCCAGAAAAGATTAGGCACTAGGCCTGAATAGGTATGTCATGTCACCAAAAAAAAAAAAAAGTAGCCAAATTGCTCAAAACAAATGAAAAATTATTTAATTTAATAAATAATCATGGAAATGCAAGTTAAAGCCACAATGCAATACCAATATGCATGCACCAGAGCAGCTAATATTAAAAAGACTAACAATATTAAAGGTTGGTGAGAATCCATGAGTTCTGAGTGAATGGTCCTTACACGTATAAAGCCTCTATGGAATTCTGCGCCATTCCCTATTATGAGCATACACCCTGCTTTTTAGAATGCAATTTTATAAATGCTGTACAACACGCTTAAGCATTCCAAAGTAAAGTGGAATATATACATAGCTTATCCAGTAGTTTTACAGGTTGTGATTACATCATAAATAGAAATGCATGCATATGTGAGCAAGAGACTAAGAACAGAATAAAATTCTGTCCATTGAAACATTAATCATAGAGCCAAAAATTCTAAATAACAGAAATGTCCATCCACAGTAAAATGGATAAATATATTTTGGCAAAATGGCACAATGGAGTACAGTGAATAAGTATGATCAACATAACATAAAGCAAACATAACATACCATACATAAAAAATATGCACTATATGATTCTCAAGTGGTTCCCTCTTGGGAGGAGGTAAGCAGTGATTAGAAGAGCAGAAAACAAACTTCTTGGGTGCTGACAATATTTTATTTCTTGATCTAGATGTGGTTCCATAGGTAATTTGTCTTTTGATAAATCTCTGAGCTATACGTTTACTTTCTTGTGTTTTTCTCTATTCGTTGCATGTCAATAAAGATTTACTAATGGCTATTATTTATTTATATATATACACGTGTAAAATAAATTGGTTTTCAAAATATGAATATTATAGCAGTGTTTGTCAATGTACAGGATCCAGCCCACTCTTAGACTATAGGAATGACATGCAATTCCATAGAAAGTTTACACGGGTAAGGAACACTCATCATAACCTAGTAAGCTATTCAATGTTGCTTAAATTTGATGTAGAAATAATTGTTGTTAAATTTTAGTGTAACCATTATTTACAACAGCCAAGACATAGAATCAACCTAAATGTCCATCGACAGAGGAATGGATAAAAAAGATGGAATATACAATGGAATATTACTCATCAGCCATAAAAAAGAATGAAATAATGCCATTTGCAGCAACATGGATGGACCTAGAAATTATTATACGAAGTGAAGTAAGTCAGGCAGAGAAAGACAAGTATATGATATCACTCATATGTGGAATCTAATTTTTTAAAAATGATAGAAATGAACTTATTTACAAAACAGAAACAGACTCACTGACTTCAAAAAAAACCTTATGATTACCAAAGGGGAAAGGTGGGGGGGGAAAGAATAAATTAGGAGTTTAGGATTAACATATACATACTACTCTGTATAAAATAAACAACAAGAACCTACTGTATAACACAGGGAACTCTACTCAATATTCTGTAATAACCTATAGGGGAAAAGGATCTGAAAAAGAATGGATATATATATAAGTATAACTGAATCACTTTGCCGTACATCTGAAACTAATACATTGTAAATCAACTATACCCCAAGATAAAATAAGAATTAAGTTAAAAAAAAACAGTTAACTCAGAAACTTTAATCATATTAATTGTCATTTTTAAAGATATTTCTTTACTTCTCAAGGATCTGTGTTTTACACCAGTACAGTTTAGAAGTGTGTAGACACAGTCTGAGGAGGGCATCAGCTGCTCAGACTCAGGGTAAAGACAAGGACCTCCCACTTCAGCTTTGACATTATGTATATTAATATATACAAAAATGTATATAATAAAGACTTTATGAAAAAAAGTTTAGTGAAACCAAAATTATTTTGGTCTCTTCAGTTCTTATCATTTATTTTTCCTACTTGGACTGGAAATAAAAGAGCTAGATGGGATAAAGCCACTTTTACTCTGGCTTAGACCACTAAAGTTAATAAAGTCTTGGGTATGAACTGCCTATCGGTTAGAAGGATTTAAGTGTGTCTCTTGGTCCTAGATTGTGCTGGTAGCCTATCCAGCAAGTTGAAAGTGTGGATCATTGGCTACCAAGACAGACAAGCATGAGAGTATAGATGGATCGGAGCTGGATTTATATCATTTCTGGAAAATCAACTTAAAGTGCAAAGCCTATTGATTACAACAATATCATGTATCAGGAAGAAAACCAAAACCCTGGAATCAGATTTGGGTTCAAATCCAGCCTTCATCATGTATTAGCTGAGTTGGTCCTAATCAAGCTACTTAATTTTCTAAACCTTTATTTTCTCATCTATAAAACAGAGATGAATTATCTACCCTCCAGGTTTATTATACAAATTAAAAATAATTTATATAATATGCATACTAGTTATGATTCACGGAGGATTGATGCTCATTGTTGATAAAACTCAGCATTTCCACTTTCCCATTAAAAAGACACACATGTCTTTAAAATACAATATTAAAGAAGAAAAACAATAGTCATCTACAAAATATCTTGTAATAAATTAATATGCATAGTTTGAATCTTTTTCCTGGCTGTGGGACACTCTTTCAAGATACAGAAGAAATGGTCATTTCTGCAAAGTCATCCAGGAATTGCTCTACTGATTTCTCCCTTACTGAATGCCAAGTTAATTACTGTGAAATAGACTTGGTTGTGCCATGTTGGTGTTTGGACAGCTCTGTGTATTGCAGAGTGTTTTATAGCTATTAATTATTGTCCTCACAACGTTGGGAAGTGGACCACTGCAACCTTCTTGGAGCACTAATTAGACTCTGGCACAGAAAGATCATATAACTTGCTGAAGGTCATTCACTGAAGAAAGCATTGAAGACTGCAGGCAGAAGAAGGGACCCAGTTTGCTGAAATGTGAAGAACCACAGAATGGAAATCCAGAGGTCTAGTATCTAAACTCAGCTTTGCCACTCACTCTGTTATCTGGGCAAGTCACATAATCTCTCTCAGCCTCATTTCCTCATTTGAAAAATAGTAAGAATGACTCATAGATATTATTGAGATCTAGATTCTAGGATTATAATAGCCTAAAATCTCTTGAATGGAAACATACATTGACAATTTTATCATTAAAAATATATCTTGTCATTTTTTCAAAAGTTAATAATCATCTGAAACATGTTGGACTCACTTGCCAAGAAGGAACAAAATCCAAGATTGAGCGAAACAAGGCTAGGGGGAACCCTATGGAACTGCATTTAACCTTCAAAAGACAGTTATGTGTACAAGACATGGGATTTAGAGCAGGTCAATCAGGCTTCTGTGCATCTAGGCTCCTCCACTTAGTAGCTGCATGACGTGGGCAATTAACTTTTCAAAGCCTGTTACCTCCTCTATAAAATAGGGATAATACTTCTCTTAGGAAGTTTTTGTAAGGAGTAAAAGAGATGGCACAGACTAAGGACAAAGTAAGTAATAACTAAGAATACTTGTTTTCTTTCTAGTAAGGAAAGTAAAACATAGGAAGGATGAATTTCTGCTCATTTACACCAACACAGTAATGTGTAACACTGAAAATATTTTTCAATATGTTCAGTAAGAACACACAATTCTTCTACTCTCCATTTGAAATGTTCTGAACTAAGAAAATATGTTTTGAGCTAACAAAGATCATCTTGGCATTCCAACTGCATACTCTACCTGATGGTATTAGCGAGGGGCTTGTGATTACTGATAAAGTCGCCTGCATGGTCATCTGGACTGTTTATTCCTTCCTTCCTTCTTTCATTTATTCAGTTATTTAACAAACACTCATCTCTTTCCCTTAATACTGGGCAAGTAATTTGCCGGACCCTGAAAAGACCATAATATCCCTATCCTCAAGATGCTTCCAGACTACAAAGGAAAACTTATATCAACACATCATTGCATCACAGCAACATGAAGTAGGCTGCCCTTGAATAACTCAGTTCTACACAGGAAAGTCAGCTTAGACATCTTGTCCCCTGCAAAGTTGCACTGCATCTTGAAAGATGAGTAGGATTAAATCAGTTGGGTAAGTTTGGGGAACACATTATGGGCAAAGAATAGTGTGCTAAAGGGCAAATATGAGCACATGAGGTTAAGGAAATGACAAGGGCTTTGTCATCAGGGCTGCATGGGAAGAGGCAGTACTAGCAATGATAGAGGGACCATGTGCTGAAGAGTTGGTTTTCATCATGAAGTTAATCAGGTGCCATGGGAGGAATTCATAACAGAAGTGGCATGAATGAACCAATGGAAAGACCCCACATTCTTGCTCAGAATTGCTGCAATCACGAAACTATCATCAGCAAAGGAGAACTCTCAGTCCTCTCCCTCCCTCCACCACGGTGGCCTCTGCCCCATCATCTCTGGGCCATGATAGGGGAGAAAGTGTTGCTAACTTGACCGTGGTTGTACCCACAAGTAATCATGCCAAGATAAACCTTTGTGACCTCACCCTCCATATCCCCTCCTATCATTCCATTTGTATCGCTCTTAAGGCTCTTGCCACATTAGACCCTGTATTCGTTATCTTAGTTCCATTACTACATAAAAAGTTCTGTTAAGGCCATGATTACTAGTGAGCACAACCACTGTGCGTTACGAGGCAAGAACCCAGGCTCCGCTCACCATAGATACATCCTGTTCTGCTCCAAGTGGCTATTCGGTAAGTGAATTTAAGGCTTCTCTTGGGGTCCAGCCATCTCGCTCTCCCTCCTTAAGCACACCTGATTATGCCAGCCTCAAGATATAGATGTGAACTGACAGGAGGTAAAGGGGAAGGAAGGTAAAAGGTACCACCTAGGCTTTTTGAGTCAGACTGTAATCAGGGCTTTGAACTGTGCTGCTTTTACTTAGTGGTGCCCAGATTCTCACTTAGCTGTTATTCCCTACAGTGATACCCAAGGATAGTTGAGGTCAGGGTACAATTCAGGCTTTCTACTCTGATCATACTATCGTTTGATCCCACCCTTAACTTTTACCCACATCTCATAGATATTCACTGAATCCCTTGAGGATGCACTGGTGCTCTATCCCCTGATCGTTTTTTGTTTGTTTGTTTGTTTGCTTTTAAATCTAATCCCAACAGAATGGGAAATGAGAATTTAAAAAGCTCACACCATGATAATCACACCATGAGGGATAGACATCGCCACATTTAAATCACTCAGATTATCTGCTGTAAAAAGCACCCTGAAGATATGTTTTAAAAATTATAGAGAATCTGACAATAGATACCCATTAAGTGGGCGCTATTTTCCAGACATTTTTGCTTGGCTGGGGATGCAAAGATGAGTTAAATGCAGCACTTGCATTAAAGGAACTGTTTATGTAATAGGGGTTACTAAGATGGCTAATAAAGGACTGAATGTGACAAGAGCCTTAAGAGAGATACAAATAGAATATGATATGGTACAGGGGATATATAGGGTGAGATCAGGAAGGTTAATCTTGTCATGACAAACATCCAACTCTGAGATTTGAATCTCTTTTAACTGAAAATGTTTATGTCATGCACAGATACCCCCAATCTCAGCATTACTGTGAGCCCTAAAGAATGGACAGCATTTTAACAGATAAAATCTAGGGAAGAAGGAATTCTAAGTGGAGGAAGTGAAGAAAAAATTTTAAAGGCAGGAATGTGGGATCAATTCTTACAGCCAGAAAGTCATGGGCACGAAGCCCCGATACAGAATATTTCTTCTCCCTGTTGCCTCCCATCCCACCCTCACTTCTCCACTAGGTTCTCAGTTTCTCTTCCAATTGTCCCATAGTATCTACAACAGGCTGGTTTATCCCCAGGCTTTCTTCCAGTTTGCATCCAGATGGTACTTTATTGCTTTCTACCTCTCCTGGATTTCAGGAAAGGACTTCAGCATTAGATAAATATTTCTTAGGACTGTTCTCTCAAGCTCTTCCTCTTTCTAAGCAGATCACTGGACAATGTGCAGAATAAAAGGTTTCTGCAAGATAAATTTTCTGTGAGCTTCCAAAATAAAGTCTCCTTAGAGAAATCAAATAAATTCAAGGAAATAACAAATCATGGCTTATTCTAAAAAACACTTTATTCAGAAGTGCACCCGTGACAGATATCAAGTTCTTATGTTAAGATAGGGTCTGTAATAAAACTGAAAGCCTTTGACCTGTGAGAACTCCTCTGGGTAGACCCGCAGCCTACCTGGTCTCTGTGATTCAATTCAATGTCAGCTCCGTTCTTGATATAGTTGAAAAGACTTTTGTTTAACCTCCAAGGATATTTCCCAACCTATCCTCAAAAAGTAGCTAGGGAGCAGACAGTCCCAAGATTTCCCCTTCCTGCCTCAGCCAGGAAGGCCCCTTGCATGCACCTGTGCCTGCTTTCACAGATGCAGAATGAGAACCTGCAAATCCAGCAATGCAATGAATAGAGATTTATTGGGCAATGGGGCTATAAATAGAGTGCTTTAGAACCCAAGGCACATTCAGCCTGCTTCTGTCAGCACAGACTAAGAAAGGAGGCTTTATTATTATAGCAGGAGCAAGTATACAGCCTTTCCTTGCCAGCAAAATCAGCACATAATACACTCAACATGCCAATTGGAGTTAGAGCATAAATCACAGGTCAGTTCTGAAGCACAGGAAGAGCTTTCCCTCATCATAATTATTAAAGCTAAAAAGCACACCTGGGAAGCTCGCTATTGTGAAAGAGAAATCAGTCAGTTGGTCTTCTATGTTCTCTTGTGACGCTTTTAGTCAGTGGGTGGGATGGATGTAGATGTTTCTCTACAGTCTTCAGTTGATATTTCTGAGACAATGAGAGGGTTTAGATGAGCAGGTAAGACACAGTAAATCAAAGTGGGACTTCTGAATACAAGGGGGATGTATCAGACTGCTCTAGGTAGCTGAGATGAGTAAAACTAGGAGCTCAGGATAGAGCAATAGATAAAAGGATTTTCTAGAAATCAGAGATGTCCAAAGAAGGACAAACCTTCACTGGAGGTATTTCAGGAGAAAGTGATTGGCCATTTAGTCAAGGATGCTAGATTGGTCACAGATGCTAGAAAGGGGAATGAGGTAAGAATGGGTAGCCTAGATGTTCACATAAGGCCCCTTCCATCTTCATATGCTTTAATAAATCAAGTTCCCTCAGAATACAAATTAAATCACAGTCCCCATGGAAGAGCTCATTCCTATTCATTCAGGGAAATATGCTCACTTTGTCCATAGCCCCCAGTAGGTTCAAATCTCCCTCATCTAAGCACTAGGCAAAGGCAGGCCCCTCAACTGCTCTCACACTCAAGAGTACGAAATACTTTCTTCTTTTAAAAGAAGGGTGGCATTGCCTATGTCTCCATTATGAAAAGGATGAGTTCTAGGAAATCTGTTTGAATTATAAGTGCTATTTTGAATGCACTAAAGATGTTTATTACATAAATGAATCCTGTGATAAATTAACCAGGATTTTAGTTGGGGGGGGTCACTTTTTTATTTACCATTTTGTTAATCCATATAATGGTCACCTGCAGAGGCAGCTGGACCCTCATCCAGGTTTGGTTCAATGTCATGAATGATGATACCAAAAACACAGCAAGAGGGTATGAAAAGGTTTACTACTGGCATAACTGAGGTCCCTGGGAAGGCAGGGAATTCCTCTCAAGCAGGTCTGAAATGGTTTGAGAGAGCAAGGGAGGGAGGCAGGCCTGGGTTTACTGTGGTTAGGAGGTGGTGCCAGGGTGAGAGTTCCCACGTGGCAGGGGTCTCGAATCCTATTCATTCAGGGAAATATGCTCACAATATGGTTTGAATCTCCTGCTGGCACCAAAGGAAGGAATGCCCAGGATTTCTTATCTACTTGTCCAGATGTAAGGCACAAGAGGCAGAGGGAGGGGTGAGGCTTAAATGCTGTCAGAAGTCATATATCAAAAAAAGGAGTCAAACTCCTCATTACAATCTGCTAGAGTGGACACATGCCGCCTTTGCTTTGGTCAACTCACAGCTGAACCTCTTCCTAGGTTTGGAGAGTCCACCATCTTGTGAAACTTGTACAGAAATAGGAATTTGCCTTCTACCCCCCAGGAGCCAAAAAGCCCAGACATTGGCTCTCTCTGAAGCCTGGAAGCTTGAGCGTAGGTATATAACCCAAACTAATTCAAGCAGGAGACGAGGTTCATTCAGAGGTCATGGTTAACGTCCAGCATTGGCAAGCGCAGAGACACTAGTACCAGCGACCTGCTCTCGTGGCTGTGCTGCCCTGACCAAACTCTTCTCAAGGTATGATTTTGGCTGTAGTCCTGGCAACCAGCTCCCCTTGATTCTTTCCTATTTGTAAGTTTGGTTCTCCAGGCCTTCCACCTGTCTGTGAGCCAGATAACATCTTCCCACAAATTCTTTCCTGCTTAACCACCCAAAGTCAATTTCTGTTGTTTGCAATGAAGAATCCTAACTAGTTACACACACACACACACACACGCACACACACACACACACATACACACGCATGCACGCAGAGGCATTCACATGCAGACACGTGCACACTCTGAGTAGGGATAATACACGTATAGAGTAAACATAAGTATAGATCAAGGAAATAAATAGCCTAACTTTGGCATTTCAACAGGTCTCTGGTATGTTGCTCGATACTTGGAGTGGCTATATTTCAGAGACATTTTCTAAAAAGGAAGTATAGAAATAGAAAATTATGAGCCCCCAATTTTAGAGTCAACAATTTAAAAAACCCATTTTGTATTAAAACAATCAATCACAAGTTATAATTGCAGTTACTAAGAAATTCTGAGAGGATAAGAAGACAGATGACACGAGTACCTTTGAGAATGCACTGGGTGTATGAATATCCTGATAGAGGCACATATAAACATCACATATACCTCAACAATATGAGATTGAGTTTATAGGCAGTTTATTTGCCAAGAATGACTAGAACTTCTCCTGTGACATTCTGCTCTTTGAGCCCATGTTTTAATTTTATTTCTTATAGAATATAAGAAATGTATTTCCTTAACCTTGAGGCTACAATTACTGCAAAAATGCTTTAGGTATTTGTTATTGGATATTGAACTTACTCTCTGTATGTTGTTAGAGGAAAATGCATTTGTTAGACTATGTTTGCTGTAGCAAATTGAATTTAACCACCTAAGACGAAATGTACACAGCAGTTCTGTGATAATTTTCTCATTATAAATGATTGTGCTAATTTTATGTTCTACACAATATAAACGTCTCGAAGTTACCCCTTAGTCAAAGAGCATTATGACCCTTGTTTGAGCTTAATCCTTTACGCAGTTTCAGAAAACTAAGCTTGTGGTTCTGAAAGACTTATTTATAAAAGCAATGAGAAGCTTCTTTCAGCTACAGAAGAAAACAGAAGTCATTGTTTTCTAATTATAAATAGTGAAAAGTTAAACATAGCCATGCATAACAGTGAAAAGTTAAACACAGCCATGCATGAGAGTGAAAAGTTAAACAGAGCCACCAATATTTCTGAAAATCTGTGTATTTCTATTATACTAGAGACAAGAGCAAAATCCACCTTGGGAGAAGGATGTTTTTTGAGTTGGTACTCTACTGGGCTTTCAGGTTATCAGATGTAAAGCCAGGATCCTATTCTGGCATGTTTATAAGTGTAATCATGTAAAAGGCTGTCTTAATTGTGAGGAAAGTTGTTAACTCTAAATTATTATGCTGCTGCTAACCACTGCCTACTGGAGACAAGATAAGCTGGTTTTCCCCTTTGAAACTGGTTACTTGCTCACCAAACCTACTTTATTTCCCTCCCGGGCACATACTTGAGCTACATTTCCCAGATTTCCTTGCAGGTAGGCATGGCCATGTGACTGAGTTCTAGCCAATGGAAAACAAAAGAAAGTAACTTTCCAGGCCTGATGCCTGAAGGAACTCCTAAATCTGATCCTCTCTGCTACTTCTCTTTCCTCTGGCTCAATGCAGATGAGTGCAGTATCCTTGGAAGCCATATAACAAAGACAGTAGAGTCTCAAGGTAGAAGAGTCAGGATCTCTGAATCACTGCTTGAAGAAGACCCACCCTCCTTTGTAAAAATCAACCCTGAGTTTTATATGAGTGGGAAATAAATGTCTATCACATTTGAATCACTACATATTTCTGGCTCAGTCTGTAGGGTAGACTGGTCTCAGCAATGTATGGAGGAGGCTGGGGACAGATATGGCTACTGGAGAAGCTGTGTGGAGGAGCAGTGATGTGTCCTCTCCAGTGAAAAATGGTCTTTTCTGCTTTGTAATTTTGTGTTGTTAGATATTATCACCGGATCTTAGACATGTTTTGGGGGGAAATTAGAGGAAACTTTCTCTAGTCTGTCTCAGAATTTTGGGGTAGATGGCAGAAAGAACCTCCAGGACGATGGTAGCAGTCCAGAGTAAGAGGCTGTCTGTAGAGATAAAAAAATGTTTGTGACAAATGGAAGAATTCTCTGAAAAATGCTCATAAATACCTAGGGATGGAAACATGATAAATGCCGCAGCCACATGACTTGGTTCTCCATTATTTGTGTATTAAAAGGAAGGTGGCTCCTAAGGACTGGAGAAACTAGGATCTCAGTTATATAGTTGTGTATATGGGGCAAAATGCTATTGCAAAGTACACATTGCCATAATTTAGCCTGATCACCAGAGCTTCAGCCTTTACCCTTTAGCCTGACTCACCCATTTGGCAGATTAACCAAGGGCCACCTTTGCAGTAGAGACAGCCCCACGGAGAAGTCACATTCTAAGCTTCTATGTTCAAAAGGCATCAACGTGGTGTGAATCAGAAGCAATTTGCTCAAAGATATCTAGAGGAGAACACTATTTTCTTTCTGCCCCAGATGAACTCATGAAACCTCTGAGCAGGAGAGGGGGAAATGCACAGAGTACAGGAAGCAAGAAAGAAGCCATACAGAAGTGTGTCTTGTCCACCACCCGTTTTCTGTACAAATAGAAGGGACTGAGGACAACAGTAGAGGATATCCCAGAAGTTTGGGTACTTCTAGAGTAGGGAGATTGGCAGCTTGCTCCATTTATGGAATGTGTGTGTTTTTTTCTTGTTTTTTTTTTTTAAACATCTTTATTGGAGTATAATTGCTTTACAAAGGTGTGTTAGTTTCTGCTTTATAACAAAGTGAATCAGCTATATGTATATATATATATATATCCCCATACCTCCTGCCTCTTGCATCTCCCTCCCACCCTCCATATACCACCCCTCTAGGTGGTCACAAAGCACGGAGTTGATCTCCCTGTGCTATGTGGCTGCTTCCCACTAGCTATCTATTTTACATTTGGTAGTGTATATATGTCCATGCCACTCTGAGTTTTTTTTGTTTGTTTGTTTACTTGTTCTTTTAAGAGCTGAAGTTGCCAAATATTTCCCACACCACTGCCCAAGTGATGATAGAGATCAACAGAGATGGTGACAAGGCAAATCTTGGCATCAGAGGGGCCTAAGAGAACCATCTTGTATTTTCCTCCTATTAATGAGAGACAAAGAGAGGTCCATTGTACCCAGGAGCAGAGGATTTTGTTCAGAGAGAGCCTGTGGGACTGCCTGGGGATTTCCTCAGCCAGTCCAGGGAAGATTCCACATTAGAATGCATGAGTAGATTACCCAAGCTGGGGACTGAAGGATAGCATGGCTGCAATTTACTAAAGATTGCCAGCGCCAGACAAATGAACACATGATGAATGAACATTTGCAACCTATCCAGTTACTGCCTTCTGTAGCAAGCACTGGGCATTCCTGCGGGCAAAACACGTGCTAGACATGACATAATCCATGACTGAGAGGAGATAAAACCAAGAGGTAGACCCTTTCCTCTCCAACACCATCACTGGGCTGTCACCAAAGCTCTTTAAGAGTCTTGGTGGACCTACGTATATACCCCAAAACTTATACATGAATGTCCACAGCAGCATTATTCATAGTACCCAAAAGTGGAAAGAACCCAAATGTCCATCAATTGATGAAGAGATAAGCAAAATGCGGTATATCCGTACAATGGAATATTATTCAGCAGTAAAAAAAAAAAAAATGAAGTACGGATAGAGGCTACAACATGGATGAATATTAAAAAACATTACACTAATTGAAAAAAGCCAGCCACGAAAGGCTACATACTGTATGATTCCATTTATAAGAAATGACCAGAAGAGGCAAATCCACGCAGTCAGAAAGTATTTGTGGTTGCCAGGGGCTGGAAGTGCTGGGAGAAATAGGGAGTGATTGCTAATGGGTATGAGGTTTCTTTTTAGAGTGATGAAGATGCTCTAAAATTGATTATGGTGATGGTTGCACAGCTCTGTAAATATTATAAACATCATTTTATTGTATGCCTTTAATGGATGAATTGTATGGGATGTGAATTATATCTCAATATATATTATTATTAAATTATTGAAAAAAGAATCTTGGTGGGGGTTAGAGGTGTCTCTGGGGAGGAAGGAGATGGGAGGGCTGGTTACAATTAATCATAAACTGGAAATAACTAAATTACTATCGAATCAGCTTAACAAAAACCCACTTAAAAGTGATTTAATATTTTCTACTATTATCAGAAATGGGAACTCATCGGGTACTGGCCCTTTTAGAAGGCTGATTCTGTGACACAGGAGCCAAATCATTTGTTTAAAGGCAGAGAAAGGTGGTATTTTTATAAAATTCTCTGGAGATAAGGAATTTTCTAGAATCTCATGTTAAAGCCAGATTATTTTAGTGAGGGGTGTGTGCGTGTGCGTGTGCGTGTGTATGTGTGTAGTAATCAAAGAATGAAGGTATACAGAAGGAAAGGGCAGAGAGAAGATAAATACCTCAAACTCAGGCTTTCAAGATGGCCCAATCCTGAAACAGGCAACTGAGAAAGTCAAAATTTTAATCTCCTTCTTTCTTTTCTCCCTGTCTTTATTTTCCTCCCCTCCTCCTGTTAAATTTCCCAATAGGAAAGACAACTCCAATAGTTTGAGTCTATATGACCTCTCCTCTATCTTGCCTTCTCTACCAGATGACTTTCAACCTGTCAAATTCCATGCACTCTTCTTTGTGGCTTCACACTCAAGAACACTACCAGCGAAATCACTCATTCTCCATTTAATCTGGCAAAGCTACAAAAGTTCCACTCGAATGGATTTCCCCAGTTAGGAACTCCATCAGCAGAAAAGATGCCATTCCTCAGCTCAGGTCTAACTCTTACTGTACAATCCTGAGATGTGGCTGCTCTGGGACATAAATGGCAGCGCCAAAAGGATCACTAAAAATCCTTAGGCATGAATTCCCAGAACTTGGGAATCATCTCAGAGAGACCTCACGAATGGAACTGCACACCAGTGCTGAGGTAAGGGAGCGAAGGGGCTCCCTCTCTTCGGTCCCTTCATCCCAAGGGATGACCACGGCAGTGTCAGTTCTGAAAAGAAGTTATACGGCTGGAGAGCATGACAGGCAAGGAGCAGAGGCTCTAACCAAGGAAAGGCCCTTTGTTCCCAACAACAGTCCTTCCTGTCCCCTTAACGCTCATCTTACATGTCACCATGAAGTCACCCTGAGTCTCCTGTTTCAATATGTCTTAGTCAGAATTCTTTTCTGCTGGATATCTTAGCACATCTGACATGTTAATAGGTTACCCCTCAACATCTTAAAATGCTGAGATACCTAAAATGGATTGGAAACCTTAGTAGGAGAAGGGAGTGTGAAGTTTCTCTTAATCCCAAACTTTTTCAACCTGAGAATCCACAGTCGCCCACAATGCCGATTAAACTCACGTGGAAGTCTAGTGCTCCAAGGCATGTCGCTTGGGAGGTATTAATGAATATCAAACTCCTAAGGGAAAGAGTACATCCAAGAGCTTGACTGCGGCATTTCCCAAAGAACATCTCTTGGAATTTTATTCACGCATAGTATTCCTCGGCAAAGGACGCTTAAATAGGTTTTGGGAAAACTGCCCTTGCTAGAAATTATTTGGCTTTTTGTCCCCCTAAATATTTATAGATTAATTTATATCACCTTATCTTTGTCTCCAGGCATTACTTCATCTGAGGAAAAGGGTTTTAATATTTGCTTGAGTTAAATAACCACACATATTTGAGACTGTTACAATTAATTTCCATCTAAGCTACATCAGCACCAAGTCGGATGATGAGGTTTCCCCCACCCCTTTTTAATTGAAATAACTTGTGTTTCTGCTAGTTGCAGGAGAAGTTTTACATATGATTCATCCCTGTAGCTACTCTCCTGCCATAACACCTTGAACACAGAGGTATGCAAGGGAGTTTTGCTGAATAAAAGAACGAGAGATAACATGAGAACCACAGCTGACAGAAGAATACAGTCCTAGATGGAGGACAGGTTTGACACATATTTTTCCTGATAATCCATAGTAGTCATCAGAGCTCTGCCGTTCATGACTGCACCCAAGCCCTTTTAAAAGCCACAATACGGTCTGCCACTTCCTCAGAGGTATGCATATACCTTCTACATTCTACATATAGCAAAACCCTTTGACTGAGATTAAATGATGTCCAGAGGCTAAAATCAAGCTCCTGGGATGTTGTCCAAGGAAGGCCTAGCATGCAGGGCTTTTGCCTTGAGGACTGGCTGCAATATCTCCTCCTCCAGTTGATACCTCGCCCAGTTAGCAGATGTTACTAGAAGGATGATGTTTGTAGCAAAGGACTGCCGCAGGCCTTTGATAGCTTCCATGATGGTTTCAACAGGAAGCAAAAGAAACTGGCACTACTGGTCAACCATGCCCTGCTTCTCTGCATCATCCTTGTGCTAAAAAATCTACTCTATTTAACATGATAAACTTCTAAAAGTAAAACTCTATCACCTACTCTCGGTGTAACTTTGTCATTCCACTGTTCAAATATGGCTGTGAAAGGAGAACAGTTTGCCATATTGGTGGTTATCTTGCCCAGGGGTCAAAATCATCCCAGGGTGTCATGTTTCCTGGTATTTCTAGCTATCAAGTTGTTGCGAAGGAAGAGAAGGCAAGGGTTGATCAGTTCATTCACAAATGCGCTTATTTGCTCATTCAGCAACATTTACTGAATGTCTGCTATGTCCCAAGAATCGCTAAGTTGATTCCTTAATTAAATCTGACTGACTCACACAAACCTTAGACACATGAAAAGTCTTTACAAGTGCTTGCATTTCATATCTGGAAGTTATATAGTTTTGGCCAATCACTTTCTCTGCTATTTCTTGTTCCTTACATTTCTGGTTTCTTTCCCCCACTTTGACTCCATACCTCCGCTTCTACTCTCTTTCTAGCTAGATGGTTTACATATCAAAAGGCTTCTTCAGAGAAACAGAACCAAGAGGAGATAAAATATGAAGATTTGTTTTAAGGAATTGGCTCACGTGATTGTGAGCACTGATGAGTCTGAGATTTGACCAGTAAGCTGGAAACTCAGGCAAGATTGGATGTGTTGATTTTGAAATCTGTAGGACAGGCCAGCATACTGGAAACTCAGGCAGGAGGAGATGGTGCAGTCTTGAGTCTGAAAGTTGTAGGGAAGAGCGGCAAGCTGGAAATTCAGACAGATTTCCATGTTACTGTCTTGGGGTAGAGCTCCTTCGTTCCCAGGAAATCTATTTACGCTCTTGAGGCTTTCAACTGATTGGATGAGGAGCCCCACAGACATAATCAAGGTCAATCTCCTTTACTTAAGGTCAACTGACTGCAGACGTTAATCACAACTATAAAGCACCTTCATAAGAACATCTTGACTAGTGTTTGACCAAACTGGATACCATAGCCTTGCCAAGTTAACACATAAAATGTAACCATCACAGTTTGATATTTTGGATTTCATCTTATTTTCCCTTGGTGATAGTGTAGGACCAATGTGACAATGTAGAACTGAAAGTTCCTGCATATCAGTCCTATATCTTTGAGCAACCAACTACATCAGGTTTGAGGGTTGAGAGGGAATCTGAAAATGGCAATGCATATATGCAAGAGATTTGGACCCAACCCTTGAGGAACTTCTGCTGTAGGTAAAGAAACATTACTTAGAGTAACTTTATTTGATTAGGAGTCTAAGTCTCTATAACAGGTATGTATATGGCAAATGCTAGAATGGCATAGTGGAATGACAGATTAGTTCCATCTATTAAAGGGAAGATGGGAGGGAATTCATGAAGTTGAAATGTTATGTCTTGAGGATGAATATGATAATTTTGAGTGGAGAAATGGCAAGAAAACATTCTGGGCAGAGGAAACTGAAGGAATAAAGCCTGGGTGGAATACTGTGGGGTCCGGTTGTTTGCTTATCTGGAGAGAGAGAGGAGCAAGTAAAATGGTCAGAAAGAGGATGGGAAAAGAGAACTGGGAACAGAATGAGAAGGACTTCAGATGTCATAATTAGTGGCTGTCACATTACCCTATAGACAACAATAAGGCAAAAACTTCACACAAGATATTGAGATATTGGGAGGGTTCCCAAACACAGGGATTGAGAAAATATGGGGTGACCGTCTCAGAAAGATGATGTGGCAAAGAGGAAAGAGGCCGCCTTGCCAGAGGGCTGTGCCATCTGACTTTCTGGGCTGAACTTCATCACCACACTGTCATCATCAGACGTTTGTATCAGCTAGCACCTTCTCACAAGAGCCCTGTTCTCCTTCACCAGGAGGCCAGAGGCAGCTCATCCAAACTGTAGCTTGTCATCTCTCGGCATTTACAGCTTCACCTGATCCACAGGCTCATTAACGTTACGCACAAATGCCTTGGGATGTTTATGACTTGGTGTAACCTTTGTGACTGCCCAGGAGGAGAGCTTGAGTTTGTGAGTTGCCCCTGACTCACCCACCCGCTACGAAACCTTTCGCTAATGAACTCAGTTTGTAAAAAGGAAGGTGACTTTTTCCTTTCAATTATAAAAAAAAAGGAGGGGGCTTTATTCACCAAACGACTTGGTGCTAATGTAGCTTAGATGGAGATTAGTTATAATTTTCTCAGCTCTGTATGGTTAGACAACTCAAGCAAATATTACAAACCTTTTCCTGAGATGAAGTAATGCCTGGAGGCTAGAATCAAGGCTAATGCCAAGTGAGGTTTTATGTTGCCTAATTAAGGTGTCACCACAGAGCACGTCCCATAATGTGAGCTTCAGAAGATTGACCCGGGAGGCCAAGTGCGTGTGGAACAGTGATCTGGGGAAGGGAGGGGATCGCTGTTGTCTAACCTGCTCCTTTGCTCTGATTGTCCAGAGTACAGACTCAGCACCTTGTTCATAAACTTAAGCTAAGTATGGAAGACTTTGAGTCATTGAGATGCTTCAAGACATTAATATCATTTCTCGATTTTCTTCAAAAGACTTGAGTGAACGAATTGTCATTCTGCTCCCTCCCAACATGGAATCTCTCTCCCTCCAGCTCTCTCTCTCCCTCTCTCATTCTCTCCACTTGCTTTGACCAGTAACAAAGAACAAAAATTTAAAAACATAAAAAGGTGAGTACCTCCCACTCTACAAAACACTCCGTGGTTACTACACTGTCCATAAGGTACATAATTCAACTAGAGATCCCACATCTTTAAATGGGGTTCAAGAGGGTGGGTGGAAGAATAAAGATTTGCTCTAAGCTTCTGACAGCAAAGTCCACTTATTTCCACGCAATTTCCCCACCCTTAGAAGGGCAACATTCTTAGAGAAAAGGGAGCAGTTGTAATTATTCCAAATAACAGTGCCTTCTCAATTCCTCAAGCAATATGGTGAGTGCTGAGCTAAGAATAGTTAAGAAGATGAAGAGGAAGCAGTGTGAGATAAAAACTATGCAATGCATGGAAAACGTACTGACATGGGAACATTATTTTATGTGCTTAATTTCCTAACAAACAGTAGCACAAGGATCTCCTAGCCCTCCCACGTACATTTCCTCTAACAGTAGACTTCTGCTAAGCTTCTGCTCATTTTCTTTTTGTGGGATAGTCTCACAAGTGACTTCCTGAATACAGAGTTGCCCACAGGGTATGGTTCACATTGAAAAAAGTACCACTGATCTCATTGCTACCAAAAGCTTCAGGTGGTCCTCTTTACTCCATTTTGTGCTCAAACGTTAGAGGACTAAAGCCTTAGTCATACCAATCGTACCACCTGAGAGATTATTTCAACGAGCCAATTAGATACAAACAAGGTTTCTTTTCTAAAAATTAATTCTACTTATAATAGTTTCCTGAACAATCTTTATCTTTACCAGGTATCTATTTGGGTGTAGTTTTTCTCCAGAAGGGAGCATGTAAAACCTTGCATGAAATTGCAGTTTACGGAAAATGCAGGTAACTGTTCCCTGTTCGTAGCTCTGTTAGACCATTATACTAGGATGGTCAATGCATCACACTTTTGGGTATCTACATCCTCGCTTAATCCCAACTCATGGCCGACTCTGGGCTCGGCCGTGTGACTTGACACAGCCAACTGGGCAACAGTAAATATAAGGTTTGATAAGTGTTTGCTCATTGCGGCGTAACCTCTTGGAATATTGCTGTTGCAATGTGAAGAAACTTGGTCTAACCTTAAAGATGAAATACCACATGAAGACAAAATTCTACTATTGATACACTTTCTCAGAGGAGCACAGGTCAGGATGGGATCAGATGTGCAAGACGTTTAGTGAGAGGAAAAACTGCAGGGAATAAGGGGTGGGAGCTAGGTATGGGAAGAGCCATCACAATGTGGTATAGGTCTGGCCTTGCGAAGGAGAAGGGGAAGAAAGGGTGTTGGATATGCTAAATGTGGTTCCAAGAAAGGATTCCTGGGGCCAAAGTTGCCCATCTCACAGAAGCAGGTCTGCCTTCCTGTGCAGACCACACTCAGTCACTGGCCCTTGGGAAGTGTGGCCTCCATGTGGACAGGGCAGTGGACACAGAGCCAGCAGCTGGGGCTGTGGGTCAATAACTCTTCCCTAAGCAGGAGGCCTTAGTGACCTATTTTCACGGCCACCTCAGCAGTTCTCAAACTTCACGTTACTCGGTTTCCACCACCAGGGAAAGACGGATGTGTTCCCCATAATTTTAGTTGAAATAATCCAGTGGAAGGATCTAAGTGCCCCAGCTTAGTTTGGAACCAACACCTGGTCTAATCAGTTCCATCCAGTGAGGCAGTGTCTTATGTGGTCACAGAGCCATGGCACAGGGAGTCCACCCTACGTACTGGGGAGACGATGCCTAGAAGCGGATGCGTTGTGAGCCAGGCAGTCATCAATGCCGGGAGGAAGAGGAACAAACAGACGCAGCCAGAGGACTGTAGCCCCCATCACCCATTTTATAAGATCAGGTTTGTAAAGATGGTCCCTTTAGTCTATGAGCTTCCACCTGTGACAGCAGTCCTTGAAGCCTTCCTAAGTTCCCAATTCAGGATAAACCATTCCTTCTCCTCTAACTAAGTGCATAGTATTTTTCCCCGTATTACACTATGCTTTGTATGAGGATTAAATGAGTTAACACATTTAAGGAGCTTAAAAGAGAGCTGAACCTCAGGCCAGTAAATGTTCAAGAAATGTTAGCTATAATTATCATTACTATTGTTAAATTTAGTGGGATGCATACCCATCTCCTTCACTAGATTATATGTCCGTTACAATCAGGGACTATTTCCTGGACATTTTAGCATACTGCAGAGAGAATCAGTCTCCCAGTGAATGCCTGGTGAATTGAATCGAATCTACTTTCAAGATGGCTCTGAGGATAGAGCATCTGAAAAGCTGGAGAGCCCCTATGTGACCACAATGTATGAGCCGTTGTTCCACAGTCACATCTTAATTATCCATGTGTACAGGCTCCACACTGTGGATTAGCTACCACACACGTTTAATCCCATGTCACCAAAATGCTTCTGGGATTCTGCCCTCAATTAGGATCAGTTAGGAATGAAAAAGTAATTTTAGTAATTAATCCATACAGAACCTGATCAAAAGGTTAATTTTCTAATCCCTAAAGCACACAGTACAGACAGAAATGATTTTTAGATTCTCCACCCTTGTCTTCTCTCTTGCATTAGTATGAGTGATCGAGGGTTTCCTATAAGAATCACAATTATTGTGTAATCAATGAAAATGCTAGAAGTGATGGTCTCCAGGTGACAGGTTTAGGCAATTTTTATTTTTTCAATTTTGTTTATATATATTTTCTGTTTTGTTAATGAAGATGTTCTCTTTGTATAACAAGAAAGTTCTCTCCTTCCCCCTACCTATCTAATCACTGTTTAATTGTGTTAGAATAAATTTCATGGTACTCATAAAAACTCCAAAATTACTCAAAATGCTGAGTCTCAATTTTCTCATCTGTAAAGTGGAAGTAAAATAATTCCCTTAAAGGATGGCATGAAAAATAAATAACACAAAGCACAGCACATAGTTCATGCTTTTAAAATGTTTTAACTTCCTTTTCTTAACCAAGTTTTTGTGATTGCGAGGAACATACACCTCCACAGAGAAGATCCATGCACGTCAGCCATGAAATCGATAATAAAAATCTTCATGATACATTTAAATTGTAGTATTACACACAATCTTTTTCTGAGGTATTTTTTATAAATGTAGTGTCCCCAACACATGATATATGTGACCCGGGCTTATTGCTAAAGGTTCTGATTCTTTATCTAAATAAAGAACACATTTTTGAGGCAAATGCCAAAAGAAAAAAAGGCTTTTCCCACACACCTGGCCCTAACCTTTGCTTTCTTTTTTAAACAATTTACTGAGGTATGATTGACATACCTCAAAAGTTGTACATATTTAACGTATGCAACATGATGACTTTGGAGATAAGTATGTATTCGTGAAACCAACACTATAACCCATGCCATCAACATATCCATCACCTCCTTTCAAAAGTTTCCTCCTGCCTTCTTCATGCTTTCTGAAGAGTATAGAAAGTAGCCCTCCAAGGCTTGCAGATTTGGAGTTCTATAGAGACAACAATTTTACCTGTATGGAGACCAATAATAAAGGAGAGACTGGTGAGAAAAGACCTCAGATCAGAGAAATTGCTTTATGTATTGCAAGAGTGCTGAGGCATTCAACAAAAGAAAACTGGAAAATTTCAGAAGAGAACAGTTATAGGAGTTTCCAAAAAAAATAAAGGTAATGATGATCAACATCCAACATGAACATTTGTTGAGTAATTGCCATGTGCCATGTGCTAAGCCAAGCATTTCACATGCATCATTTTACAAGAGTCCAACAAAGTATCTACGATCACGCCCTTCTGCAGGTGAAAATACTTAAGTTTTGAAAGGTAAAATGATGCCCTTAAGCTCATGCAACTAGAAAATGTCATGGCTGATTTGTGTGGTTGGCGAGCCCGTGTACATATCCAACGGTAGAGGACCTGCATAGATCTTGGAGGCCTAACAGATATCTTTAGCTTAGGATAAAAGAATGGGCTCATTGAGAAGTCCAAGTATACCAAACTATAGGAGGATCTGCATAGATCTTGGAGGTCTAATAGATATCCTTAGCTTAGGATAAAAGAATGGGCTCCTTGAGAAGGCCGAGTACACCAAACTATAGGATAGAGACAGGTTTTGTATGGAGTCACACAATAGGCTTCTAGTAATGATGCATCATCAGGGTAGCTAAATATTCCTGGAAGAAATTTAAAAGACTGTGAAAGTCTCTCATCGGAAGGAATTACAGTAGAAGCATGCAGGGTTGGGGAACAGCTATGTTTGTGAAATCTGTTTATGCTTAGTTTGTTTATTAGAGATGGTATGAAGGGGTATTAGTTTTCTAGGGCTGCCATAACAAAACACCACAGAATAGGTAACTTAACAGAAATTTATTTTCTCACAGTTTCAGGAGGGTGGAAGTCTATGATACAGACTGGGTTGGATTCATCTGAGGGCCATGATGGAAGGATTTGTTCCAGGCCTTTCTCTTTGGCTTATAGACAGCTACCATCTCCCTGCTTTGTCCTCACGTGTTCGTCCCTCTGTGCCTCTGGTGTCTCTTCCTCTTCTTATAAGGATACCAGTGGGACGTCCCTGGTGGCACAGTGGTTAAGAATTCTCCTGTCAATGCAGGGGATATGGGTTTGATCCCTTGTCTGGGAAGATCCCACATGCCGCAGAGCAACTAATCCCGTGCACCACAACTACAGAGCCTGTGCTCTAGAGCCCGCGAACCACAACTACTGAGCCCACACGTCACAATTACTGAAGCCCGCGTGCTCTAGGGCCCACGCGCCGCAACTACAGAGACCGCATGCTGCAACTACTGAAGCCCGCACGCCTAGATCCCGTGCTCCACAAGAGAAGCCACCACAATGAGAAGGCTGTGCACCACAAGGAAAATTAGCCCCCGCTCACTGCAACTAGAGAAAGCCCGCACGCAGCAATGAAGACCCAATGCAGCCAAAAATATAAAGAAATAAACAAACAAAATTAAAAAAAATAAGGATACCAGTGATATCAGGTGAGGGTGCCACCGTAATAGCCTCATTTTAATTCAATCACCTCCTTGAAGACCCTACTACTAAATATAGCTACATTCTGAAATATTGGAGGCTGGGACTTTAATGAATGAATTTTGGGGGTACACAATTTAGCCCATTATATTGTCTGACAGAGCGAACTAGGGGGAGGGTGCACTAGGTCTGTGCAAGCTGTGCACTATGCAATTCCAGTTGTGCAATGCAGCAGCTACTGGGGGTCACCCTCCCATGGGTTCCCTCCAAATGTGTCCCTGTCAGATCCTATCTGTGCACTGCAAATCTACCGTGAGCAGATGTTCTCTGTCAAACAAAACTTGAGGGCACATTGCGAGATCAAGCTGTCCAGTAGAGAATAGTCTCTGTACGAGATGCTGGCAGGGACTCAGGGCAAGTGACTGTGATGCCATCACGCCTCCCTCCCCTTCATCAAGTGAGCATGAAGCAAGGTCCACAAGAGGGCTGTGTCTGAGGAAGCAGAGTGATGTGGCTAGAGAATCTCAGTCTGACGTCTGACGAAGAGACGGATCGACACTGTTCCAGTTAGCAATGAATTCTGACCAACTACGCCCTCTGTTTTTATTCACACAGAGATTTGCTATGATGTTTGGATTCTGTATCTTCCTTTTCTGGTTCTCTTATTTCCTGGGCTCCTTTGAGATAGGTTTTAAATGGCACATCCAAGGAGGCAGAGATCGAAACAGGGGTAGAACCAGGGTGTCTCATGTTGATCACAGTTGGCAGCTGGAGCTATGCATTGCCCTCTCCCCTCCACCTTTCCAATCTCTCTTTTGCAGATGCTGGAGCTAAAGAACCCCCCAGGGAGTATGAGGAAGGGACTCACGTATTGGCTTTAGAACTGGAATTTAGACTTGTAAACGCAAGTGGAGAGCATGGGGCAAGAATGGAAGGATGTATTAAGAAGACAATTTTTGCCAGAATCTTCTAAAAACCCAGAGAGCGCTATCATCGAGACAACAGCATGGTACACAGAAGCAGGCTTAGTAACCCAGCAGGGGCCTGAGGCCAATAGTTTTTCCAGGTTTTACAGAACTTGAGTTCACCCCAGTAGCATCACTTGGATGGAATTCTTCTGCTTCAGCAAGCAATAGGCTATGTGAGTGTAATCTCAGTGAAGGCAAAACACTTCATGACAAGCAACGCTACCTGAAAGAGCACAACTCACAGGCTGAAACCTTCTTCTTCCATTTTTGAATGACCCCCAGGCTGTCCTTGCACTGTGACAAATTAGGGCCCAGTGACTGGAATAGTTGTCCAAAATCTGCATCTAGAGAAGCCACCTGAAAATGGCAAAGACAACATGATGGTGGCTGCAACACATATTCCCATGTCCACACAGACCTCTGTGGGGATTTAAATAGCCTGGGGCACTTTATAAGGAATCACTAAGTTCAGGCTTTAGGCTAGCAAAATTCACATGTAACATTTATGTGATAACATTTCTCATCATATGCCGGTAAAGCCTGAGTATACTGGGACCATAATTAGCAAAAACAGCTTTTCTTTCTTCCATAGTTTTCTTCAAGTGAATACGTTTCCCCATTCTAAGCTGTTCTTATTTCCCATCGGATATAAACTCTCCTTTTCTGCTCGACCTTACGCCTAGTAAGCTCAATTTAGGTAGTTAGGGCAAGATTATGGCAAAATAAGTATCATGACAAAGAGTAACGAGGAACCCTGAGTCTAGGAAACTTGAGCCCTTTGGAGAACTCCTAAGGATCCAGTAAATGGAAAGAACAAGGTACTCTGACGTAACACTCAGGAAGCGCTGAGCAAGCTCTTGGTACAAGAGAAGTACACCATAACTGTTAGCCCTTGTGAGTGTTATGCCCGGTGCCCATGCCTCCCCGCTGCCTTTCCAACCACCATAGGACCTCAAGAGCTAGAATTCCACTAGCTATTAATACTCAAGATGTTTCAAACTAAACCCAGTATTGTCTGCAGTGAAGTGTCCCAGGTGCTGGTAAGTGGTGGAATCAGGATTTGAACCCAGGTAGTTTGATGTTGAGATTCTCATGCTTATACCATTATCCTATACTGACTGTCCGGCTTAGTCAGCTTCCTCATATCCTGGCTTGTCTAGGTCTGCCTTGTTCCTTCCCATCTCATGCCTTTCATCAGCCTGAGGGATGAAGAGGGACCAGACTCCATCCTCCTGGATCTCAGCCAACACAAAGGAGAATATATTAAGTGGCAAACAAATGGTACAGACAAGTTCCTCAGAGAGAGAAGGAAATGTGTTTTTTAAGGCCACAGTTTGGTATGGTTTGGTTTGGTTTCCTGCAGGGATTCAAAAATGGGCTCTCAGTTCCTCAGGTCTGCAAGAGACCTCTTTCATTCCTGAATTTTCCATAGACTTCTGATTCATAATGTGTGTTCTCTGCAGACTGTCACAGAACAAGAATCTTGCCTAACCAAACATAATGGAGGCACCAGACTTCTGCTGACATAATTGGGGAGCATCACTATGCCTGCCGTGGGGTGTGAGCAGGCATCCAGAAAAGAAGAAAATAGCATAATGGAGCGGGGCAGGGGTGGTGGTCATAACAGACTCTAAAGGGAAGAGAGAACTGTTTTGAATAGCAGTTCTAAGAACGACTTCCTCCCTGGGTTTGTCTGTGTTCTGGTTTGTATTTTTCAGGACCGAGCAGATAAGCAGAAGAAGGTATCTGTGCAGTGTTACAAGTAAGTGGGATTGGATTCTAGCCCTGTTTCTTTTATTAATTAGTTTTGTGACTTTGAGCAAGACCCTGACCTTCTTTAAGACTCAATTCCCTCATTTCTCAAACTGATATGGTAACATCTGCTATGAAGATCAAAAGATGAAAAAGATGTAAAAGAATTTTAATTCACTCATGTATTCCACAAACATGTACTGAGGTCCAAATAAGAGGCAGTCTCTGTGGCCTGTGATTGTAAGAGGAGGCCCGTATTCTAGAATCTGAACTTTGCTCCCTACTCTTCCCATGTCTAAGATGAACCCAATAATGTTTTCTTCCCTGATGCTCACAATGAAAGTATTTTACGTTTAAGAAAGAAAAGTGAGGGCTTCCCTGGTGGCGCAGTGGTTGAGAGTCCGCCTGCCGATGCAGGGGACGCGGGTTCGTGCCCTGGTCTGGGAAGATCCCACATGCCGCAGAGCGGCTGGGCCCGTGAGCCATGGCCATTGAGCCTGCGCGTCTGGAGCCTGTGCTCCGCAACGGGAGAGGCCACAACAGTGAGAGGCCTGCATACCGCAAAAAAAAAAAAAAAGAAAGAAAGAAAGAAAGAAAAGTGAAAAAAAGAAAGGAAAAAGCTTTGAAAGGATATATAAAATTACTATTTTTAATCCATGTTAGTGTACACTTGAAGCCACTTATAAATAATCTAGTAGTCTTGTGGTCAACATCATCTCTGGACAGAGATCACCTTGGTTTAAATCCTACTACGTACTGGCTTTGTAACCTGAAACAAGTTATTTAGCCTCCATAAACCTCTTCCCCCACTTAAAAGAAGGGAATGCAGATCGTATCTATATCACAGAGTTGTTCTAAGGATTAAATGAATATATTAATGAGTATAGATAGGAAAAAAAGGAAGCAAAATTTAATGACTCACTCAAAAATCTAAGGCAAAACAAGACCTGAAATATACATACTTATTCAGCATACTGTTGGCTAAATGCCTTAAAATTATATATTTATGATATATAAACACACATTGCTCATGTTCATACTCCAAGGCAGTCTAACTCCAACTTAAAAAATATGGCCATGAGAGTGATAATAATAACTACAACGTTTTGAACACCCCATGCTAAGTGCTATGCTACGTATTTTACATATATCACTATATATAACTCTTTAAAAAAGCAGTAAATTTGATTATTATCACCAAACTTACAGATGAGAAGACTAAGGCAAGGAGAATTTAAACACCTTGTCCAAATTCGTACAGAGAGTAAGTAGTAGAATCAGGCTTTGAACTCAGGTGGGTTTTACTACAGGGTCTAAATTCTTAACCACTTGCAGGCTAAAAAATTCGACCTCTTTTTGAGCCTTGTGCCCCTTGTGGCCTGGCATACCCTGCATCTTGTGAGCCAGATCGAACCACTTGATCAGTCCCTGGGATGGGGGTGCCCAGTCTTCTCATCCAAGTCTCCTATACTGGACTTGAGCTACTGCAGAGGATATGTCTCAACTTCCATCCCTAGGAAGGGACAGGGCAGCAGTGGTGAGGGTAAGGGGAGAATGAGCTGTAGCGCTAGTACAGCTTCAGTCTGGAGCTAGCTCCTAGAGTTGAGGGTGGTGATGTTGGGGTCAAATTAATTATTCAACAGGGCAGCTGAGCCCTCAAGAGCAAAGAGTTCCTTTTGGTAGGGCCTTGATGAAAGGTTCTTCAAATATTTGAAGATCAAGGTGGTCTAATCCTTAAAGGCAGTTACTCTTGAAGGAAAGTGACCTTTTTTCTCCAGGGGAGACAGATGAAAACAGACTTAAGTGAGTGATTACGTTTAGAATGAGTTAAAAGGCAGAAAGTCAATGGGTTAACTAGTTAGATAACAGAAAATGAGAATCAAGATTAAAATTTACTATTATATACTGTGGAAATGAGACTTAATAAGAAAGGGAGGGAAATAGGGGAGACAGGAAGTGAGGGGGTGAGGAACCTGAGGGCCTCCTCTGACTTCCCCCTTAATCAGACCCTGTTCTTTGTGGACCGGGAGGCAGGAAGACAGGTGCTACTCTGTTCCTCTGCAGGCTTGGCCTCTGTGTTTTTCCCTCCACCACTAGAGTCTTTCAGATATGCATGAGAACACAGGAAAAGAGAGAACACCTTCGAATGCAGAATATTCACTGACCACCTCAGCAGCTCCACACCAGAAGTTCATAGAAACTTCCTCTGATCTGACCTCTGTCCAGCTAAACCCTCTTTTTCTATCACCCCTCCCCTCACTAACTTCTGGGTCCCTTACATTTGAAATGAATGATATTTGACTGTAATGATAATAGCCAGCATTTGATGGTAGGATGCCCATGAAATATACTGTCTAAACCACGATACTCCTGAGAGTATCAAGGTGCCATTGATAGGCGTCAACCAAGATAGTCCTGGGCAAATGCAGGTCATAAGGTCACTCTATTTACTGAGCATTTACTTTGTGCCAGGCACTGGGCAAAGGGCTTTGAAGGCTTTGTCTCACTTACCCCTACCAACAATCCTCTTCCTTTAGAGTAATTATGACCCTCGTTTTATCGGCAAGGAAAGTGAGTTTTGGAAACATCCTCAAGGCTGTCATTCAAACCCAGGCAGAAGTGCCGAGTGTGCATCAGCCTGGGAGAGCCACCACCCTGAGGACTACCCTGGCTCCGTGGGATCACCTGATCAACCACAGCTTTCTCAACAGCTGTCCACCCATCTTTCAGCCTTGAGATGATGCTTTCCTTTCCCACTAGGATACCACCTCCCCACCCCCACCACCTGGGCCAAGTTCACAAGAAGCCTTGAATGACAACTTGAAGGACCCAAATTAATACTGTGCAGAGCCCGGCAGCCACCCGATTAGGCACCACAATTATTCCCCTCACAGGCACAGAAACTCTTGAAGTGTCTCTCCTTTTTTCCTTGGAAGTGAGGAAGAACTTTTCAGAAAGGATTACACTGTAGCCCGAGAGACAGCAAACAGATGGAATGGGAGAGGGGTCCTTTAGAAGAGAGTCATGTTCCCTCTTATGAAAATTAATCACAAATTAACCTTCAAAGAGAGCTTTCACCTGTTGAAGAGATGGCCTAATTGTGGTAAGTTCAGAAGACAGAAAGCAGAATGTGGTGGTAAATGGGTAAAAGGGAGGAAAACACCACAATTCCTTTCTTTATTCGTCCACTGAAGAGGAGTGTATGGCTGTGCTATTCAGCAGCTCTGTGCACATGGGCACAATAGCTCTCGAAAATTCAATTTCCTCCTCCACGTATAGGGGAAATAACATCTACTTTGCAATACAGTAGATATTATTATCTTCTATAATAAGGTTCAAGGACATGATCTGGATAGACCATTGACTCAACAGACCGCAGCTACAAGTATTTCTCACACAAAGAGAGGAAGAGGCTCCAACCCCGTACTTTTAGATGAGCACCTGTCCATAGCCTCCCAGAACCCAGACATCACAAAGACCAAGTTGCTCTGTGGAAGTCAACCAATACATGGTGATGATACATGTGAAGCAGAGGGTGCTCCCTAGATCCACTGACTATGGAGTCTGAAGCAGGCCTTTCCACATTTGAAAAGCACAAGACACCCAAGAAAATAAGAACAGAAAACCTGTCAGCCCACAAAGAGAGATAGGGCTGCATTTGGGAAAGTATTTTAGAATCAGAGAGATGTAATTTTTAATCCAACCAAGTTCAGCTCGTCATTAGCTATGTCTTCCTGAGAAAGCTTTCCAGACCTTACTTTTTTTCATCAGTAAGATGGGATAAAAGAACAACCAATAGTACACTTGTGAAGACTGAAGAAAATGTGTAGAAAGCTCCGGTAGCTCTTTCAATTAAGTATGAGCATAATTTTATTTCATTCTTGCACACAAGGGAAAAAGACTCTTATTAGAAAAATATGAATATTCTCTTAAAGCAATATATTATATGAAACAAAAATAACTATATAGTCACTGTTAGGCTAGATGTAAAGAGACAAAAATGTTTGGTTAAAAGTCATTAGACTTGGGGAGGACCTTCAGGATGGTGGAGGAGTAAGACGTGGAGATCACCTTCCTCTCCACAAATACATCAAAAATACATCTACATGTGGAACAACTCCTACAGAACACCTACTGAATTCTGGCAGAAGACCTCAGACTTCCCAAAAGGGTCTTGCTGCTCCGGCTGGTGTCAGTCCTGAGCCTCTGAGGTGGGAGAGCCGAGCTCAGGACATTGGTGAACCAGAGACCACCCGGCCACTCATAATATCAACCGGTGAGAGCTCTCCAATAGATCTGAGGTCTCCATCTCAACAGTAAGACCCAGCTCTACGCAACAACTAGCAAGCTCCAGTGCTGGACACCTCATGCCAAACAACTAGCAAGACAAGAACACAACCCCACCCATTAACAGAGATGCTGCCTAAAATCATAATAAGTTCACAGACACCCCAAAACACACCACCAGACTCAGTCCAGCCCACCAGAAAGAAAAGATCGAGCCCAACCACCAGAACACAGGCACCAGTCCCCTCGACCAGGAAGCCTACACAACCCACTGAACCAACCTTACCCACTAGGGGCAGACACCAAAAACAATGGGAACTATGACCCTGCAGCCTGTGAAAAGGAGACCCCACTCACAGTAAGTTAAGCAACATGAGAAGATAGAGAAATACACAGCAGATGAAGGAGCAAGGTAAAAACCCACCACATCAAACAAATGAAGAAGAAATAAGCAGTCTACCTGAAAAAGAATTCAGAATAATGATAGGGAGGAGTTCCAAAATTCAAAAATCTTGGAAATAGAATGCAGAAAATACAAGAAACGTTTAACAAGGACCTAGGAGAACAAAGGAGCAAACAAACAATGATGAACAACACAATAAATGAAATTAAAATTCTCTAGAAGGAATCAATAGCAGAATAACTGAGGCAGAAGAATGGATAAGTGACCTGGAATATAAAATAGTGGAAATAACTACCACAGAGCAGAATAAGAAAAAAGAATGAAAAGAATTGAGCCCAGACTCAGAGACCTCTGGGACAACACTAAACGCACCAACATTAGAATTACAGGGGTTCCAGAAGAAGAAGAGAAAAAGAAAGAGACTGAGAAAATATTTGAAGAGATTATAGTTGAAAACTTCCCTAATATGGGAAAGGAAATAGTCAGCCAAGTCCAGGAAGTGCAGAGAGTCCCATACAGGATAAATCCAAGGAGAAACAAGCCAAGACACAATTTAATCAAACTATAAAAATTAAATACACAGAAAAAATATTGAAAGCAGCAAGGGAAAAGCAACAAATAACATACAAGGGAATCCCCATACGGTTAACAGCTGATCTTTCAGCAGAAACTCTGCAAGCCAGAAGGGAGAGGCAGGATATATTTAAAGTGATGAAAGGGAAAAACCTACAACCAAGATTACTCTACCCAGCAAGGATCTCATTCAGATTTGACGGAGAAATTAAAACCTTTACACACAAGCAAAAGCTCAGAGAATTCAGCACCACAAAACCAGCTTTACAGCAAATGCTGAAGGAACTTCTCTAGGCAGGAACCACAAGAGAAGGAAAAGACCTACAAAAACAAACCAAAAGCAATTAAGAAAATGGTAATAGGAACACACATATCGATAATTAACTTAAATGGAAATGGATTAAATGCTCCAACAAAAAGACATAGACTGGTTGATTGGATACAAAAACAAGACCTGTATACATGCTGTCTACAAGAGACCCACTTCAGACCTAGGAACACATACAGACTGAAAGTGAGGGGATGGAAGAAGATATTCCATGCAAATGGAAATCAAAAGAAAGTTGGAGTAGCAGTTCTCATATCAGACAAAATAGACTGTAAAATAAAGACTACTATAAGAGACAAAGAAGGACACTACATAATGATCAAGGTATCAATCCAAGAAGAAGATATAAAAATTGTAAATATTTATGCACCCAACATAGCAGCACCTCAATACATAAGGCAAATGTTAACAGCCATAAAAGGGGAAATCAACAGTAAAAAAATAATAGTAGGGGACGTTAATACACCACTTTCACCAATGGACAGATCATCCAAAATGAAAATGAATAAGGAAACACAAGCATTAAATGACACATTAAACAAGATGGATTTAATTGATATTTATAAGACATTCCATCCAAAACCAACAGAATACACTTTCTTCTCAAGTGCTCATGGAACATTCTCCAGGATAGATCATATCTTGGGTCACAAATCAAGCCTTGGTAAATGTAAGAAAATTGAAATCGTATCAAGTATCTTTTCCGACCACAACGCTATGAGACTAGATATCAACTATAGGAAAAAAACTGTAAAAAATACAAACACATGCAGACTAAACAATACACTACTAAACAACCATCTGACTTCAGACTATACTACAAAGCTACAGTAATCAAGACAGTATGGTACTGGCACAAAAACAGTAATATAGATCAATGGAACAGGATAGAAAGCCCTAGAGGTAAACCCATGCACATAAAGTCACCTGTCTAAACACCTAAATGTAAGGCCAGACACTATAAAACTCTTAGAGGAATACATAGAACACTCTGTGACATACATCACAGCAAGATCCTTTCTGATCCACCTCCTAGAGAAACAGAAAAAAAACCAAAAAGAAACAGTGGGACCTAATGAAACTTAAAAGCTTTTGCACAGGGCTTCCCTGGTGGCGCAGTGGTTGAGAGTCCACCTGCCGATGCAGGGGACACGGGTTCGTGCCCCGGTCCAGGAAGATCCCACATGGCGCGGAGCGGCTGGGCCCGTGAGCCATGGCCGCTAAGCCTGCGCGTCCGGAGCCTGTGCTCCGGAGCGGGAGGGGCTGCAACAGTGAGAGGCCCGCGCACCGCAAAAAAAAAAAAAAACTTTTGCACAGCAAAGGAAACCATAAACAAGATGAAAAGACAACACTCAGAATGGGAGAAAATATTTTCAAATGAAGCAACTGACAAAGGATTAATCTCCAAAATATACAAGCAGTTCATGCAGCTCAATATCAAAAAAACAAACCACCCAATCCAAAGATGGGCAGAAGAACTACATAGACATTTCTCCAAAGAAGATATACTGATTGCCAACAAACACATGAAAGGATGCTCAACATCACTAATCATTAGAGAAATGCAAATCAAAACTACAATGAGGTGTCATCTCACACCAGTCAGAATGGCCATCATCAAAAAGTCTACAAACAATAAATGCTGGGGAGGGTGTGGAGAAAAGGGAACCCTCTTGCACTGTTGGAGGGAATGTAAATTGATACAGCCACTATGGAGAACAGTATGGAGATTCCTTAAAAAAACTAAAAATAGAACTACCATACGATCCAGTGATCCCACTTCTGGGCATATACCCTGAGAAAACCATAATTCGTAAAGAGGCATGTACCACAATGTTCACTGCAGCTCTATTTACAATAGCCAGGACATGGAAGCAACCTAATTGTCCATCGACAGATGAACGGATAAAGAAGATGTGGCACATGTATACAATGGATATTACTCAGTCATAAAAAGAAATGAAATTGAGTTATTTGCAGTGAGGTTGATGGACCTAGAGTCTGTCATACAGTGTGAGGTAAGTCAGAATGAGAAAAACAAATATCGTATGCTAACACATATATATGGAATCAAAAAAAAAATCGTTCTGAAGAACCTAGGGGCAGGACAGGAATAAAGACGCAGATGTAGAGAATGGACTTGAGGACACGGGGAAGGGAAGGGTAAGCTGGGACGAAGTGAGAGAGTGGCATGGACATATATAAACTACCAAATGTAAAATAGATAGCTAGTGGGAAGCAGCCGCATAGCACAGGGAGATCAGCTCCTTGCTTTGTGACCACCTAGAAGGGTGGGATAGGGAGGGTGGGAGGGAGATGCAAGAGGGAGGGGATATGGGGACATATGTGTACATATAGCTGATTCACTTTGTGATGCAGCAGAAACTAACACACCACTGTAAAACGATTATACTCCAATAAAGATGTTAAAAAAAAAAAGTCATTGGACTCGCGACTGATTATCAGCTGACAGTTAGCTTCGAGGGTGAGTAAGGTGTTACCCTTAAAGAGTATTAGAAAATTGCTTAAGGATTTTATTGAGAAGGATGTGTTCCTCCCAGAGGACACTGTGAATTAAACGATGCAAAATTTTCTGACCCAGACGAGGTGGCAAACAAATTTTCTGTTATCCTGCTTAACACTCTACCTGATGTATAGAGCTTGTCATTATATAACAGATATTCCTCCGGCAATTAACTATGTGAATGGAGGACCACTGTTAAGCACTTAAGCTCCCAAAATAAAACATAGTCTTTCTCTGAATATGCATCAGCAGAGAAGAAATGAAGTGTAGATAATGCCAAGCAAGGGGAAACTAAAAGAAAAAAAAAAGTCTGAACACAGTTTAAGAAAAAGCTAAATAAGTGTTGTAGCAGCAGAACTAAATGATTAAAGCTATCAGATTCAGCCCATATTTAATTAGGACTGTTCCCAGAGTGTATACCAACTTATGGTGAGGAGTAGTGGGAAATGGCTTTGGTTTTTACATTTTTCCTAACTTTAAAAGTAGAAAACCTATCTGAGTAAGTAATCAGTATTGCCTTCGGCACTAGAACATCTGAGAAGACCTTGGCTACTCCTTTGACCCTCCACAAACAGGAGTGCCAAGGATTAGGTCCTGAACAAACAGGCATGTTGTAGGAGCAAATTCTTTTCCAAAAGCCCTTCCTCTTACAAAAACCCTTGATTCTTTACCCCCCGCAATTGCTAAATGTGGTATCATTGTACCATTCTCTTTGTTGATCCTACCATGTCTTGTTTCACTTGGGAAACTTTCAGACCTGAAAGTGTGGTCAAAGCACCAAATGGCTTTTTCTACCTCTGTGCCTTCCAGAATGATGAATGGCAACGGTCAGGGTCTTTTAAGTATTCCACATTACTGAACCCGAGCGCAAACTCAACAGGGTATCTGAGGGATGTCACAGCCGTGCCCACTTTTCATTCCATAGCAACTACTTTCATTCATATTTGGGAGTATTAATGAATATACATTCAAACTTTCATTAAACAAAGATGTTTTTAATGATCAATCATTTTTCCTCTGGGGGGCGTGGTTGGATGTCACTACTGTAAACCTATCAGGAACCTGTATGTGACCTCACTGGCTGTCAGTTTACTCACCTTTCAGCTGTGGCTCAGATCAGATTTGGCTATCTTGTTCTCCACTGCTGTCCCAGGCATTGCACACTACCTGGCAGTGGATAGGCACTCAAATAATTGATGAATGAGCGTGCTGAGTAACACCTAGCTATTTTGAACATGGACACCAGAGTGCACACTATGTTCCAAAGGCTTCTACTTATCCAGTTCCAGTCTTTAAATCATAGTATTTGCTTGAGGCATATAGGAATGACCTTTCCCAAGGTTATAAAGCACACCCCACAGTCTCCTCTGGAGTGATGGAATGTACCAATCATCGATCTTTCTGGCTAAGACTGCTTCATTCTCAGAATCCTTCTTAACACAGGGCTTCAAATAACCACTTACCAGTCAGCACATGAGAGAGAACCTATTTGCTGTTACCACTTGAGAAGAAACACGGTGCTTTTCCACTGTCTAGAGCAAAAGAACCAGGTGGCTTTCCAGTAGAAAACTCCAGCTCGAGAGCTACGTAATGCCTCCTTTAAATTTCTGTATCTCCCTTGCCCCAGTCACCGTGTGTATGTGAACATGTATACTTGCACACACATACACATATACATACCCACACTGAACATGTGGCCAGATATCCTGCACATCTACATACTTAAGTGTCCTGGGAGGCAAAAGAGATCAATCTGGTGGAAAGTCAACAGCTGCATTTGATGGCTTGGCCCAACTTTGCTCAGCCAACTCATCATGGGTGATTATGTTCTCATTTCCACCCTCAGACTACAAAAGGAGAAAGGTCAGCTAGTCTGGGATCCCTTATACAGCTGCTACAGATGTTTATGGAAGCATCTGATATACCAAACATTTCCCAGAAGTTAAAAAAAGAGCGAGAGAGAGACTTGTGAATGGGATATTCAAAGCTCTAAATTACTGGCAGTGAGAGAAGAGATTTCTTTGTTAACTGACCCAGAACATTAAATTGATTATGTAATTTAACATCACTGTTCTATTTGATAGCTGCCTATTAATACTGCACTCTCCTACATTATAATCAATTGCAAACCCGAGAAATGGAAGAACATATTTATTTTGCTTGGAATTTGCAATTATTTGCCATATGAACTATTAGTAATGTGTAATCTCTTTCTCCAAGGGGAGCCTGTTACCCCAGGAGGAGTGATGATCACCCTTATTCGAAACGCTCAGTCCTAGGCTTCTTCTTTTCTCATTCCGTGCTGCAAGTGGATGTGGGATTCAAGGAGCTCAAAAATGCACCTATATTTGGAGGTGTGCTTTCTAACTTTGGGAAAATTGGGCCCTACACAGACTCCCTGCCCTCTGTCTCAGAGACAGCCAGGAGGCAAAAGAAGAGGAGCTCATAGCAGAGCCACCATCGCTGTCAAGCAGAGGCAATGAGCTGCAAAGAGGGTTTAAATTCACCTGCAACACTGGTTAAAACTGTAAATTCCTGGGCCCCATTCCTGATCAGCTGAGTCAGAATATCTAATCCAGACGATTCTCACACACGGTAAGTTTGAGAAGATGCAATGCCTAGAGAAGGACTTGGAGACCAGGGAATACAAATATTTTAGTCAATAAGGAGAATTTTCAGGTAAACCAACCCCAATGATATATGTCATTCTCAGTAGAGCCCGACCTCAGATAATCCAACTCCCTCTATGGCTTTTCATTCAATTATCCAAGATGCTGTGTGATTCTGTATCCTGCCATACTTTAGTTTCCTTCAAGATTCCTCTAAATTCAACTCAAAATTCAAATAATGTACAAATCTTTCCAAGGATGATCTTTCCCTAGATGATTGTGTGCTGTGTGGGCTGAGTCCATGAAGATACTATTTTTTGCTTTTACTTATTCTTAAAGAAAAAATAAAAAGACTGAAAACTGTCATGACAAACCCTGCTGGTATTTTCCGCTGTGTGTATTATCCTTCCATATTCTGTTTCAGCCAGTGATGACGGCTGGGACCTGACCCCAGGCAGAGCTCTCCAAAGAACATCCCAGCCAAACTGTGCTTCCAAAATTCCCAATAACAGTTGAATAGAGCCAAGGAGGCCAGGTGCTGGGCAGGAGGATATTTTAGGCTCGACTGATGGTCCAAATTGGACACTTCCTCTGCCTACCAGAACCATCCATTAAGAAAGAGAGTCTTGTATCTTTTCCCCTGTCCTCCCATCTCCCCTTCCCCACACTGTACTCTGTACTCCTCTCATTTCTATGTGAGTTGTGTGAAATTATTTTTGTACCAGGTAAATCAATGCACATGTATAAACATTTAACTGACAATGTGAAGAATCTGAGTGTCGGAAAGGAAGGACTGGTGCCTTGTTCCTCTAATAATGCTTCCTTTCCCTGGTAAAGACTAGGGAGCATTGGATGAACAACGGGAAAAAGAGGCATTGATGAGTTGTACATAAATCTAGGAACTGAAAGTAGCTCTAAGATAATTAGCAAGCTCAGAGGTTAGGGACACAGCCTCAGTGGTTAATGCAGGCTCATCCAGTATACGGAAAGCCAGTCTCCATTCTCTCAGTACTGAGGGCTTCTCTAGAGAGCGCAAGAATCCTCCTTTTTCTTCTATATTCCACCACATCCTTGAGACCAATCGGTTTATTACAACATGCTTTCAATTGTCCCTTTCTCTCCATCTCCACTACCACAATTTCAACTCAGGTCCTCAGTACATCTTGCATTCTTTTTAAATTTCTTACCTGCTGAGTGAAATAGCCTCTGGTACCATCTGCTCCAGTCCACACTGCTGCCAGTGTGACTTCTTGTAACACACAGTTCTTATAATTTCAGCCTGAACACCTTGGATGACTCTCTCATTGCTCAAAGGAAAAAGCCAAAACTTCTTAGGCCTTCATCAAGTTCCAAAATACCTTTTCAAACTTATCTCCTAAGATCCTTCTGCCTGCTCTCTGTTTCTCAGACCTTGGAAAAATGCTTTTCTCTTTCATACTTTCATAGTTCTTTCTCTCTTGAATGCCCCTCTCACCCCTGTAAGCAATTGGAAAGTTACTTTAAAGTCCAGCTAAAACATCACTTCTTCTGCTAAGTTTCCCTGACTTCCTTGGTAAGAATTACTCCCTACTATGTATTGCAGTACACACGACTATAGAATGTATTTTCCCATCTGCTTCAATACATCTTATATTATAGTCGTTTGGTTATCTGACTATCCGCTAGACTGTAAGCTCCTGCAGGTTAGGGGTGAGTTGATTCATCCTTGTATAAGTAACAGTGTCCAAGATAGCACCTTGTCCATAGAACAGCTCAGTATATGTTGGTTTGTAATAAATGAATGATTCACGCTCATAGCAGGCAGCTAATCTCCACTGCCTGCATAATTAAGTTGTAATATTCACTTCGGCAGAAAGCCTGTAGGAGAGAAAAGGAAAAGCAAGCCCATGGTGGAAGGCAGTGGAAATTTTTGAAAGACACCTGCCCTTTAAGGCCTATCTTCATTACTCCTCACAAGACCTATACAAAGACCCTTTTCTGCTGTCTCTCTTACCTCTTTCCAGCTTCTAGACTTCTTTCATATTCTTATCTCAGTTGCCCATAGCTTCTTGGAAGTAGTTTTATTAAAATGTATTTGAGGCAGTTACTGGTCCATTAGCACTTTCTTGTATCCAGCTGTGCCAGATAAGCACTGAGACTTTTATTTTTCTCAATTAAGAAAAGTTGTAGCTTCAGGGAGAGGCTTCTGGGTTTACCCAGGATGCAGTAACACCACGACAAAAATGACACAGTTGCTATGCCTTGGTAGCTAGTATTCATATGGTTATACCAAGACCCTGAGCCCAAGACAGAAACACTTCTACAGCTACCAAATCCCTCTGACAGAGTCCACAGCAGGTTCTAGATCCTAAAGATCAATTAGGGGATTCACCTTTAAACCTGGAGTAAAAGAGCAAGAAACTGAAAGATCCAGGAGCAAAATAACTGCAGTAGACAGATATTTCTAGTGCTAACCCCTGATTGCCTTTGAAGGAGGATGGGTAACATTCAGTTCAAGACTCCTGCTTTTGCTGGGGATCTTGAGGGATTGGGTCCCAGAGTTCAGGCCAGAAACTGGGGCAAACACAAATACTTTTCGTAATAGAAAGGAAAGAATTGAGAGTTCCCAGACAGCAATTCGTATAGGAATAAAAGAGGAAAAATAGGAGATTAGAAGGAGGTTGAAGACCATGTTCTCTGTCATATGAAAACATTTCTTGTGGAAATTCATGGATGTTCTAAATTTCTCACCCCAGGTTGAAAACAAAAGAATTAGAGTTAACATGTACAGATACCAGAGCCCAAGACAGAAGCCAAGGGCCTGGACAATCTTGCCTCAAAGGCCAAGAACCTTGGACCTCAGCCATATGAAAAGCCTTCCTTAATCTGAAAAAATGATGGACTTGATAAATCCTTGCTAGTTTTCTTGAAGCACAGAACAATGTGCATATTTGTATACCTTATAACAAGGGAATAGAAAAAAAAATAAGAAATTCTACAAGTTTGTTTTTTAAAATCTTCTCTTAGTCCCAAAATTCTATTTATGTTTACCATATTATGGTATTTCTCTTAGAAAATAGGAAGTCCTTGCCTCAGAGACTCAAAGAGAAAGGAAGAATTGTAATTGGACATCATTCCTGTCAATCATCTCGATTTAAAAATGGAGTCAATCACCTTGCTTTATGGAATCACTGATCATATATAGCTCATGGCTTTGCTGTCACTGAAATCTTTTTGTCTGCTTCTCCTAATACAGGGGAGATAAGCCTCAGCTGTTTGAATATTCGAAACAAAGAAACCTCTCTAACAGAGACCTGACAAACCAGGATGGGAAATATCTTATTATTACTTGATAGTCTCTTGAGTCAAAAATAAAAGGAACTTGGTTGGAAAAACCCTTTGATTGAGTCTGTCTCAGAGATCTAAAACATTTGTTCACACCTTTAAGAAAAGAGCCAACTAATTGATTTAAGGTCTGGCAAGAAGGGAGTTTCTTTTGATCCTTCATCACAAATGCTCTTCAGCAGGCCACAGGGCATTAGCCCTGCGGACTCACCAGACACTTCAGGGAGGGCTTTAGGAGTCTATCATTCCTGGTCCTGAATTAAACATTCTGGAAATCTAGGAGAGAAAGGGCCCCAGCTGACATCAAGGTTCCATGAAGAAGATTAAAGGGGCATGAAGGAGAGGCAATCACAGCAGAATCAGAGAAAATTGGGCAAATTGCGATCATTAGCCCGCAATACAGACAATTTAATGTAAAGGAGAATCTGATAGATAAAGGGGAATTTCAGAGATAGAAGATAATAAGATTTGGGAAGGGATTTGAAGGTCAAGAGTAAGACTCTGACATGTGCCCCTTGTTTCTCCAGACCTCTCTGCCCTTTGGGACATTTGAGTAATTGTGTGCTAAGCTCCTTCTCAGTTTGGCCATTGGTACAGCAGGGCACTGCGTCCACTCTCTTTGCCCTGTGAGCCTTAGACCCCTGAGGCCTCCTGGTAGGTTGAACACTCAGCCTTCCTCCTAAAGGAGTCTTTCTCTCTCCTCTGAGCAAGTTTGCAGAGGATGGCTTCACAGCAATCACGGATTTTTAGATCCCCATTTGCACCTGGGCTCTGAGAGTGAGGACCTTGAGGTGGGGGCTGTGTGTGTGCTCTCGCTGCAAATCCCTCACCTCCTCCTTCCCTTCCTCCGCCCTGGCAGCAGACACCATGCCCTGTCCAGTTGCTGACATCATTCAGAAAAGCTTGCCCGTATCACATTTTTTTTCGGTTTGAAGCTGAATTTAAGATGATTACTGTTTGTTCACCCTAAACCTGTGCCTATACACTGACACCTGTGTGTGTGTGCACACACATGCATACACACGCGTGCACACACACATCTCATGACTGATGCAAAAGAAAAAGGGGTCTGTATTCTGTATAAGGCGATGGTTCTGGATCCTCCCTGCTCATGCTCTCCATATATTATTCTATTTCATCTGCATCCAGCAGTTCTTTCCCTTCATCTCTTGGTTCTGGACAACTTCCTTTACCGCCTTCCTTTCTTCTCCTGGGACTGATGATGGCTTTGCCTCCTGGGTATGAGTCCCAGTACTCCCAGGATACATCTGATCTTTTTCCTCTGACTCCCCACATTCCTAGCCACCTGGACAAGTATCCTGTCCAAACTTCAGCTGGGACGCCCTGGGCAGCACTCCTGCTGGGGCTCCAGGCCAGAAAGTTAGGGACCCTGAAGGGTGTTAGGTGACTGCACGGACTTTGCAAAATTTTGTACTTTGAAGGGTGGTATTACCACTAGAAATAAAAAGGATACTTCCCAAAAAACATTCACAAAATTGAATCTCAACAAAGGAAAGAAAAAAGGAAAGAAAGCTTCAACATATTTGTCAACTACAGGTTGCACAGATGCTACTGTCAGTTACTTATGACCAAGCTCAGAAGATGTAATCTTTTTTAGGGCAACACTCAGGGACTTTTGAATTTCTCTTTCCAAATAGAAAATGGCACTCCAAAAGCACTTCAGGAACCACCAAATAGATTAGAACTGCACAGACTGCTGAGATCCAGTGACAGGACCGATCCCGGACAAAGAATCTGTGTGTGAAGACAGAAAATGGGGTTGGGGGAAATAATGCCTTTTGAGCAGAACACTGGGGGAATATTGAAAATTCAAAAGCATTGCAAAGTAGCTGGATTCCTTGGCCTCAGAAAACCCACCAATCACGAGAGGCAGTGTTGTGAGCCTGGGGAGGGCTCGGCTCAAGAGGCGGTCTCTGTCCAGGAGCCCAGCTCTGCTACTGGCCAGTTGTGTGGCCTGCAGCAAGTTCCTCAGCCTCTGTCTACCTCCTCGACTTCACCTGTAAAACGGGGATCCTAAAAATGAGGGCTACCTCACAGGGCTGAGAGGAGGACCAGGTGAGTTGATGTATTGTATGTAACGTGCCTAGCACCCTGCTTGACACCAGGTAAATGCCACATCCGTGCTGGTGAGGGAGGCGGGACAAAGGAGGGAAGAGTGGATGGGAACAGAGACCCCTCAGTGGTGTCTGGATAGGGAAACAGGAAGCGCCCCAGAGCCTCAGGATTTCACTTTCCTCTTTTTCATTCCCTAACCCTCTCTCTGTCCAGTCCCAGCTACCAACCATCCGCGAAAAGGCTAGTCACCAGAGACAGGCTTAAGCAGCCGGCAGCTCTCACTTAGAAACTCCAGGTAACTCTGGGAAATGTGTCTCGTCTTCCCAAACACCTCCCTGCTCTTCAATTCCATCCTGTGAAGGGAGGTTATAAATCTGAGGTGTTAGAAAGAGTTCACGCCACACAGAATTAAAGGATGCTTAGGCTGCCAGTACCTCCAGGGGATGGAAACCACTGATAAACACTCACTAGGGAGCAAATGACTGACAGCAAGCCCATTCTGATAGGAGCCTTAGATGAGACACCCAAGGAATTGGCCTCTGGGCTTTGAGATAGAAAGATAAAGAGAACTTCAGGGTTCAGAAAGGGGAGGTGCTAATGTAGAAGAGCAGAAAGCTTCGGATGAGTGCTTGAGGCTGCCCTGCCCACAAGTGGAGAGCCAGGATCCACTTGGGCTTCCAGGCCAGTCCAACCTGCCCTGGAATTCATGCTCGGTTTCTTCTTGTGCCCTGAGAAAAGTTCCTCTGCATCTTAGAAGTTATCAGTTTCCTCCTAAAACAGGCATAGTAGCAGTATCTACCACAGAGAGTTAGCTGATACAAGGATTAAAAGAAGTCACGTCAGAACAACCCCTAGTTCTGCATCTGGCGTTTAGTTTTGCCATTTCCCTCCATCTCCAAAATTCGATGCTGCCTCCTTCAAATCCCTACCCATCCGAGCCCCCTTCATCTCCCATCCTTGCCTTGGCTCAGTCACTTCTGATTCGGTTTGCAAATTCACCAATTCTTTTCAGGCTCTGCTTAGAGCCCCAGAATAAAGTGGGTTTTGGCTTTTGAGAGTCAGTTCCCCGCAAAGTCATCCACCTAGACTTGGTTGAGCCCTGGCTAAACAAGAATGAGACTTTAACTGCCTGCCTCTTCATAGACCCCTAGACAGTGTTGCCGTAGTAAAACTGTCACTCCAGTCCTCGTGCTACAGGGTTTGTGACAGCTATTTACGTGGTGAAGTGGGCCCACTTCTATTTCGTGTATTAAGTACCCACAGGCAATAACCCTCATTATGGGCCAATAGCTTGGAAAATGTTATTATTAAATCAAAACCATTTGCAATAAGGGGAAAAATTCATCTGCAGCTATAAACTCTGTTGCTTATAGCTGGGCATTGAGAAAACAAATAGTGGCCAAGTCCCCTCAAGCCCAGCAGTTCCCAGCTTAATCCCATGGCAGGTCGTCGTGAGCCACGATGGAAGAGGGGAGATCGCTGCACTAGGAGGAAGATTCCCAGAATGCGGATGGTTTCTTGTGAGAGACCTGACTGGACCCTGAGTCTCAGGGGCAGTGGCACTGGCATGGGAGCATGATGGCCTGGCTGTGACTCAGAACGTTCAATTACCTACTCAGTTTGTTTTCTGAAAAGATACTAGGAAGGTTTAACTTGTATGGGACTCCCATACCCTTTTATAAAAGTCTGAGCATGGACCTTGGGATCAGACACACCTGGCTGGTGATTCCAGGGGTACCACTTACTGGAATAAATTTGGGCAAGAGACTCAAAGCCTCCATTTTTACCCCTCAGGGTTGGGATGAGGTTAGAGAGATGATTATATCAGAATATGTTTCATCAGAGTTGCAGCCATGTCTCAGGTTATGGATCTTGAGTCTAAGAAACAGTCTGTGCCTTGTTCTGCTGGGCCCATTATTCTAGTGTGTGCTCATGGGGTCTGTGCTGTGGTGGAGGCTGATGAGACTCACCTGAAACACTCTGCCCCCTCTGTTCCCCAGTGACCCAGACACTGCCGCCAAGATTGATCTCTGCTGAGTCCTGAGGGTCCCAACCACGGCTGCTAATTAGAATCTGGTGACTTAACAGAAATATGTGGCCCTTACTTAACCAATTAATTTAGGATCTATGGAAGCAGAGACCAGACATCTATGCTTTTTAAAACTCTCCTTACTTATCCTTTGGGATTCTTCCAGAGGATTTGGGATCTGAGCCCCACAGTCAACGGTCTGATAAAGCCTGTACACTTACCTATGAAAGGTTAATCAAGTAATTGATTTAATGTCCTTCTAGTGTGGAAACCTTTTAAAACACTAGAATAATTTTTATTACCCAGGTTTTGGGTCTTCATCAATTTTACTTTGGTGATATCACCAATGTCTAGGGTCTGGCTTTTGAGCTCCCACTTAGAAATTGATTCTTGATTCAGGAATGCTGACTCACACTAAGTCACTCAGAGGTCTGGAATATATAAATCACAATGTCATTTTTTTCCCCATTGATTATCAGAAACAGAACTGTCAAGCTGTTAAAGTGGGTCCCTGGTTTGGTTATAGAGAAATTAAGGACAGGGAAAACGTAGTCTGTTTGGATTAAGATCTTTCCAGGCCATAAACTCTAAAAAGAGTATGATACTCCATCCATAAGTAATTCATCCATTTTCAACATTAAAACAAATGTTTAATTTTTTCCCCAAAGATGATGATGATTCTGTTTTTTCATTTCATTTCAAATTATTTCCAAAAATCTTTTTCTTGTTGTTCCTACAATACTGGTGGCTATACTGACTTTGGGGGAATTTAGTAGTAAATAATTCTCATCTCAGTCTTCCTAAACCCACACACGGAAATCAGTGTAAATGAAAAATACATATGCATTTGGGTTCACTGAACAAAAAGAGAAGGAATGGTAAGTAATGTCCATGTCTCCTTAACTCTCTACTTTAGGTATAGAATAAAAGAATCTGACGGGCCAGGCAATCTGTTTCAGGGTATTGGTGACTGATGTGTTACTAGTATCCTGCTCTACCCACATTTAAACTGCTTATGCAAGGAGAGCTATAGGATCAAATAGGGTCTTAGCATATCATTCTGTGGAACGGGATGCAGACCAGAGCAGTGACACCACTTAACTAGAGTCCCGCTCCATTCATATTGTTAGGAGTAAGACTATGCCTCACTGGGGCATTCCTCCAACACTAGTACAGTACACATTAAACCTTATTTTTTATTTAATTATATACTTTGGTACTTGAAGGACTCAATAAGTATCAGTTCCTTCTGACTCCAAATTAAATGATAAATAAGACAGAAGAAAGCGACAGATGGAGATCAAAATATCAAATTTTAGTATTGAGAAGCTGATTGGAGACCATGGCTGTAAATCTGTGACCAAAAGAGCTTGTTACTATCCTCTGTTCCATTCTCTGTCTCAGTCAAGTCTGAGGGACAGCTTACCTGAAAGTCTGATTCCACAAAACAATCAGAGCAAGGATTGCTGTCTCACATTGGTCTAGGATGTTTAGTATTCTCAGCTTCTCCATGGCAACATTTCTAGGGAATATACCTTATCTATTAATAAATTTTGCTTTTCTTTTCCTCATTTTTTTATATATAGTATCTTGTGTATGTGTATATTTAGATAGATGATTTATATATATATGTCTACATACATGTATATCATTATATATGTAATTAGATTGGATACATATATATTTGTCTTTGAATGAGTTGGCTTTCCTAGACCAGTAACTTATAAGAGTGTGAAAGAACCAAGGCAGCTTCTTCCACACTAGCATATTTTTACAACAAAAAGCTCTCAATTATCACAAAGATATTCTGATTCCTTCAAAGATCATTTTTCTATGATACTTCAGGTAGCCCTAGCTCCTCTGCTTCTCAAAAATGTGGGTTAAGGAGGGGACTTCTGTCTCACCTCGCTCTTCCCAATCTCTACACCCTCTAGAGATCAGGGAGCAGTTTTGGATCCCTCAGCACTCTGGACAGGGACTGATGTCTGCCATTGCAGTAAACAAAGAATGTTGCCTGCCATCCTAGTTCTACAAGGATCAAGCCATTAGCCACTGCAGTTGCCCACCAATGGTTTGCCCTGGGTGGAATTCAGGATGGAGAAAAATGGGAAGCATTCTGTGCTTTAGATACCGTCCCTAGATAGTTAAGATGTGTATCTAAGGAATAACTTCAATGAACCCAGATCCTTGCATCTTCTCATACGTAGAAAAGCACTAAAATCATTAACTTGAGATGTCTGTTCTTTGTGGTTAGCAGTAATCTTCTGATGTTCAACTACATTTTTCTCCAGCAAAAACCTCCTCTATATCCTGGCTCCTCCCTGACCTCTTTGGTGTATTTCCTCATAGCTATCTGAGAGGCTGTCTCCTGGGCTATAGCTAAGTCTGAATAAAACTTAGCTCCCAACTTTTAGGTTGTATGTTTTCCTTCAGTCGACAGATCGTTCTGCCCACCATCAGGAAATAGTTTTTTATTTTTTATTTATTTATTTATTTTTGTGTGTGTGGGCAGTTTCTGAGACCTGTTTTGGTGGCTTTTTCCTTCCACTGAAATTTCTCCTCAGCTTGTTTCTACTTACGCTTGGTGGGGGGGCTTTAGTGCAAAATAAGCTGTTTTTGGCTTTCTTTGAAAATATTTTGGAGTCTGTCTACTAATTTTACCAAAAGTGGAGTTTTCAATATCTTCCATTCTTTTTGCTTCTTTTGGACGATTTCCAGAAGAAAGGAAAAATGCTAAAATTGTGCAGCCATTCTTTACTCTTAATATGAACAAATAGCCAAGTTTCACCAGACATTTGAAAGAAATGCTTAACACTAAAGAGAAAGCGGAAAGCAAAGAGAAAAATGGAAGTAGCCTTGAGGAAACAGAGAAAAAGAATAAAATAAAACTTAAAGACAAATCCTTATAAAGGTAAGGGAAAATGCCACATCTATGAAATACTACCAGGATGTTATATGTAGAAATAACTGGAGTACTATAAAAGCATACTGAAAATTAAAAATTAATATTAGAAACTTAAAAATCAAATACAAGAGGGCGGTTACTGTAAAAATCTTTCAACTTTGCTGTAAAACTGATTTTTTTTACTTAAAAAGATGAGAAAAATTCAGCTCAAGAGCTGAAATGTAAAGTTGGGAAAATTTCCCCAAAGGAAAACAAAGCAAGAAGGGAAAAAAGAGGAAATACAAGAAGGAATTTAGGGAATCAATTAAGGCAGTCCAATGGCTGACTAACAGTCATTCTAGAAAAAGAAACAGATGAAAGGAGGAAATGACCATAAAATGATACAGGGAAAGTGTTATAGAATCAAAGGACATGAACTTCAGATTTTGAGTGCCTAGAACCTGATGAAGACCTATGTCTTCACCAACACACCTGTTCCAGGATTGCAGAAGTGGCCATCAAGAAACCAGCCTAAAAGTCTGAGAAAAGGAAAAAGAAAAATCACAGTTTACATAGAACGGATTAAAAATTCAAGATGTGCTTTGACTTTTTCAAGCGCAACATTGGAAGCTGGAAGATAACAGAGTAATGTCTTCAAAATTCTAAAGGAGAATATTTTCCAATTTAAGATACTCTACCTACACAAATTAACCCTCAATTGTGAGGACAGAATAAAGATGTTTTCAAGCAAAGTTTCATAAAGAATGTACCTTGTATGTACTTTTTCCTAGGAAACTGCTGGAGATGTATCCCATCAAAAGGAGAATCTTATCTAAGAAAGAAGAAAACATGGATCAAGTAAGAGGGGATCTGACACCTGAGAGAGGCAAAGGGATTTCTCAGGATGATGGTGAAGAAGAGCTGCCAGAGGAGGAAGCAGAACGTGGAAAGTGTGGGCAAGCTGCGGAACTGGGTAGATTTCTTGCCTTGTTTGAGCCTTGTAAGACTCATTTTACTAACTGAAAGAGACTCTGGCAATGATTTAGTGATAGAAAGAGAGGCAAACCAACACTGCACCCAATCCTCTTGCCAAAGCAATGATGAATTCCAGAGAAAACAGAAATTTTCCAAGAAATGAAATGTCATTATAATACATATGGCTGTGTAAAACAAATCTACATAGTCAAAATAAGGTAAATGCTGAATTTTGATTTAAACAAAATAAAAAATCTTATTGAAACCACCACTTCTGGTCCTTCATTCTCTAACCCTTTACCCTACTCCCCCCACCCCAAGCTATTATCTACCTGATGGCACATATCAATATTTGCTTGCTTTTGTCTCTCTTATTAGAACATAAGCCAAGTGAGGGCAAAGACTCGGTTTATTTTGGCCACCATTGCATCATCACATTGCCTAGAACAGAGCTGAGTACCTAGAATACCTCAGTAATTTCTCCTAAATAAGTTAATACAAATTTAGGAGGAGTGGAAGTGTATGTGTCTGTGCATATGTGTGTTAGAAACCTAGATATTCACATCATGCTGAATAGACAATGTCTAAAATAAAACAATCAAAAACCAGAGCAGTAAACCACACTATATAGCAACATGAAAGTGAACAGCAGAAGAGCCAAAAGAGTTTAGAAGTGGCTCCTCTGGAGAGCAGAAGTGGCTGGGACAGAGGCTTTGATATAAGACTTGTAGCACTGCTTGACACTGAAACCTGGCACGTGGATTACTGTGATAAAAACAAATTAAAAAAACAAAACAAACAACTAGGGAAGGTTTAACACTCTCATCTTTTGTACATATATAAGGTCTATGTATAAGATCTGTGGTTCTTTTCAAAGTAAAGAGCCTAATAGATTTTAGCTTTGCTTGGTGGAGTAGGATTAATTTCTAGGTTTCAAGTCAAATTTCTAGCTCCACTGAGAACAGTGGCTTCTTGTGAAACATTTTCTAAAGGAATGCAACTATCTGTTTATGTTAAATACCTTCAAAGTGCTTCTTCATACCTAGTTAGATTCTTTTGAAAATCAAGTAGAAAAACATTGACAAGACAGGACTGTGTATATCTCTGACTCTTAGCACCCTGTTTTCTGAGGTATGAGCTTTAACAAGCCATTTAACCTCCTTGAGCCCTCTCAGTTCTTTCTTTTATAAAATGGGGGTGATAATATGCAAATTACTGGATTACAGTATTTATCAAATAAGATACCTCTGTGAAATCCCAGTACAAAATAGATATAGATATTTGATATCTGCTAGTTTTCTTTCTCCCTTCCTTCTTCCCAGGACTGACTGGGACCATGGCCGAATTAGATAATCAAAAAAAGAGAGGGAGGAGATATGGAGATATATGTATATGTATAGCTGGTTCACTTTGTTATAAAGCAGAAACTAATGTACCACTGTAAAGCAATTATACTCCAATAAAGACGTTAAAAAAAAAAAAAGTGTCTGCCATGCCAGAGACAGGATTTAAGCTTTTCTAAGTCTGTAAAGAGCTTTAGGAAAGTTTGTACTTCCTTCTACATTATTGGATATTTCCATGGGAATGCATGGCCCACATATGTCAGTGTCTGGGAGGGACAGTTCATTCACAGCATTATTATTTATTATGAAGGTTGTCATGGAAGAAAGCGGACACTTCTGCCAGGTATCACTCATCTGTGCATTCCCCACGACACTTAACACTAACTAAGCACTCATTTGGTGCCCCTGAACTTGGCTTGTACATTGAGACTGGTCAATGTGGACCAGTTTGGAGACCCTCTAGTATTCTGTCCAGGTATCATTTGGGATATGATACAGTCAATTCAATTAGAAATGTGAGAAAATACGTTATCACTTCAAATATTGAATTAACCAACTTGTTTATCAGAGAGATTGTAGAGACTCCTTCACTGGCCAGACCCTGCATAATGAATTCTCTAATGGACCTGCTAGTTTCTCTACAAAAGGTTAATTTTTTTCCTCCATTACCAAGCCTTTTGAATGGCCCCCAGGGCAGTCCTTGGTAAAGGAAGAGAAGGTCTTATTTAGTATTAATGATCAAAGTGGCAGGTTCACAGTACCAACTCCTCCCTGGGAAGAAAAAGATCACTTCATTAACATCTATCAAGGGTGCTTCCACTGGGGACCAAGAGCACAGCCATCATTATTCTCCACAAAAACCCAGAAACAAATGAAGCTACACACACAACAGAGATGGGCCGGGGTGGGGTGGGGGGGAATCAGAATTTTAATTTAAAGAGAGATTATGCTAATTCTACCCTTAATAATTTAAGAAAGATATTAGCTGATATGACTTGTGCTACTTTTTCTTATTTCCCATCTCTTTGCATAAAAAAGCTTCTTTGAAATCCAAGAAAGATAGATAGTCAATCTCATGTCAGTTTGGCATTTCCCAATCAGGACAAATAGGCAATTGAGTCTCTTCCACATGGAGCACTAGATAAGACAGGTTTCATAAGAATGTGGCAGAATAAACGGAGGACTATTTGCTGAAATAGTCCTACCCATCCCTACCCATCAGAAAATAAATTAGAAATTTCCAAAAAATGTATAAGATTTATTTGGTGAGTGTCATCATTGGCAAGAAGTTTTTCCCTTACGTGATGTATGAGGCATTCCTTTTGACCCCTTAAAGGAGATCTTCCTTTACATACTTAAAAAGGAAAGTATTACATGCTCTGCTGTGCCCAGCCTCTCCAGACCCTCCCTTCTCTCCTCTCCCAGCCTGCCACTAAAGAAGAATCAGGGGATGGGACTGGCCTTGGGGGAGGCTCTTCTCCTCCCCTCCCCAGATGACAGAAGGACTTCCCACAATTCTTCTCACGTCTTCTCTAGTTTCTCCTCTACTAACCACCCAGTAAGCAGGGAAGGGGCTTCTGATCACTGTGGGTTCCAAGCTGCCCTTTATCTCCTTGCCTTTCTGTAGTGAAAGCCTGACTCAGGTGAATAACTGAGGGCCTAGAAGGGTACCAGAATCACATTACTCCCACTGGCATCCGTGGCAATCATCCAATGATTCCATACATACAGCTGTTTTGTCAGCTACTCTCTAGCTGGATTACTTGGGGGCACATCATAGTTTGAGCATCACTTTTATAATCTGAGTTGTTGAAAGATTAATTAGGCTTGCACACATAAAATGTTCAGCCTAGTCTGGCAAAAAATAAGCACCAAATAAAAAGGAGTATTAACTTCTTCTTTCACTGTCACAATAGACAAGCAAATATTTATGATCCCTTAAAAACTGAGTATATGCTTTTGAAATTTTGGAAAACATACCAAAGTTTCTCTTTCTCTCTCTATGTTTGGAGTATGGCATGTATTATAACTCTTGGTTTTATAATTGAGACCCGACAATCCATAACATATGAGTAATGCCCATTGTTTTAAATACTCTGTTTGCCAAAACACACTGATAGAGTGAATATTTTCATGGATTTCCATGAAGGAAACACTTGCAATAGTTACAGAGTAAGAAGACTAAGAAGTTATCAAACATAAGACATTTAAAAATTAGACATTTCTAGGATAACATCAGTGAACAAGTGCTTGCAGAGGACAAGCAGTGCTAGGAAGCCTTTCTTTTATCCCCCAAAGCCCTTTCCCCTGCATTTTATATTTCTGTGATTATCTTAAGTCTGTTACCCTGAATAAGCAAGTACACTGAGAATATTGAGAGCAGCCTTATTTCTTAAAATTTTATCCCAAGATTACTGGTATCCCAGTGCTTACATTCTGCTTGGCACATAGCAGGCATACATTCGTTAACACAACCATCTAAAAATTGATTTGATTCATTGAGTACTGGGGGACGGTGGAAGAAAAAAGGAAAAAAGAGTAGCTATGCACTGACGTTAGCACCCACTAGGTAGCATGTGGCTTTCTTCTTCATGGCTGTAGTAGCCAACAGTCTACTTACACTAAGAACACTCCTGATTCCCAGAACTCCAAGAACATGTTCCCCAGTTATACATAAGCTCTCCTATCTGTACTCTTTTTTTTTATACTACATAGTCTCTAACACATAGTAGGTGTTCAGTTTTTTCTAGGTTGTTTAACACGACATGCCTTCCGTCTTCTCATCCCTACTTTTCAACATGGTACCCATTCCCAAAGCACAGCTCAAATGTCAACTTCTCCATGATCACTTCTTTGATTTTCCTACCACAATTCTCACCAAATACTAGGTTTGAACCATTACTCTTAAACTTGTCACATACTATCTTAATTGTTGTTTGTTTTTATATGTAATTTTTCCCCTTGCCCTTTTAAGTAATGTGGCTAGAGGAATGTGAGTGTGGGAGGAGGAATGTTAAGAAATGTGGTCTGAAAAGACCAAAAGCCACATTATCTAAGGCTTGTCCTCGAGGGTAAGGACTTTCGTAGTTATTCTGAACATAATAAGAATTTCGAGTAGTGATAAAGTCGTATTTCTAAAGGCCCACTCTCATTGCTGTATGAAAAACAGACTGTAGGGTTACAAAGGTGGGAGCAGAAAGGTAAGTTAAGAGGCTATTGTACTAATCAATGTAAACAGTGATGGTGTCTTTGACATTGTGGTAGCAATGAAGTTGATGAGAAAAGGTTGAATTCTAAATGTCTATTGATATCTATAAATAAACAGTGATGTAGAATCAATGGGTATTCCTAATGGATTGGATATAGGGTATGAAGAAACAAGAGGAATCAAAAATGATTCCAAAATTTTCGACCTAAGCAGTTGGTTGAAGTTTTTAAGATGTAGAAAGAAGTATAGAAGGTAGAAACCAAAAGTTTTTTTTTTTTTTTTTTCTGGTCATGTACATTTGAATACATATTATACTTCTAAGAGAGATGTCATGTGGTTGTTGTAATATGACTCTGGCAAAAAGAAGAGAAAATTCTGGAGCTATAAATTTAGGAGTCTTCCATGTGCAGGTGATATTTACATAAATTCATCCTATAAGCCCATGTAAGAGAGTGTGTGTACAGAAAAGAGAAGAAACCCTAAGGACTCCAATGGTTAGACATTAGGGTATTAAAAATACTGGAAAAGGAGACTGAAAATGTGACCTTAGGTAGGAAAAAAACAGAAAAATATGATGAACTGAAAGCCCAATTAATATGTTAATGAGAAGAGAATGAACTGTAGTTTAGGTATAAAGAGGAATGGGAATTGGCCATCGGTTGGATTTAGCGAAGGGAGTAGAGTGGTGGAGGCCACAGTATGATTGGAGTGAGTTAAAGAGAGAATGAACAAAATGAATGGGCAACCACAAATACGAACAGCTCTATTTGGTAGTTTGCTGAAAACGTATCAGAATGGGGCTGTAGCTTGAGGGCAGTAACTGGAAAGAGAAGGGGTGGGGGGGAACGGGATAGAAAGGTATTTGTGTGTTTTTAAGATGAGAGAGATAACAGTATGTTTATATTCTGTTGAAAATAATCAGGTAGAAAGAATAATATTTCTAATGTGTTTTTGGAGCAATGCTCTTGAGGTGAGAGAGGATGGACATGGTATACAAGGAGAGGAACTGGCCTTAGATGGAAGCGTGGAGAATTTCTTCCTTGTTTGAATTAATTAACTGGTTGATTTAACTATTTTTAACTAAAAACCATTATATACACATCAGATTGTATTTATAGGGGTCGTTTGTTATGTTTTCCTGCCTTCCAGCATCTTTGTGAAGCTTTACACTCTTGAGGTTTTGGGGTTTTTTCTTTGTTTTTATTTGTTTGTTTGCCTTTGAGTCCTGCCACCTCCTGGTAAAAGCCAGGCAACTAATTCATTTCCCAGCCTCCCTTCCCAGTTAGGGTGCAGTACAACGATCCAGCTCCTCCTCCAATTAGATACACTCCCGTGAGACTTAAAATAAGAAGTGATCAGCATGACGAGCAGTATCCATTTCCTGGTAAAGGTGGCATCAGCTGTGACTACCCTGATTAACAAGCTGCATCCCTCGTGTAGAAATGTGCCATTGGAGTGAAAGAGAGAGGTGGCTGCAGTAAAGCCGAGTTCCTGGTGCTCAAGGGGCAGAGATACAAAATAGGGCATCTGGAACATAAGGGAGGCAGGTTTTGTTTTTGTTTTTGTCGTTGTTTTTTTAAATACACGGATTCTGTGGAGTGATTTAGGGTTTTGTTCCTGGAAGTTTAGGATTGAGCCTGATTTTCTACCCTTCCTGTGAGTCTGAGGGAGCTCCTCATATTTTTAATGAAGCCCTTTTTCTCCTTAATCTGCCAGACTCAGGTTTATTTTGCTTTCAGTTAAGGACTCTGCCTAGTGCAGTGCTCAGGGAATGTAGCAAAATGTTAAACTACTCTCCCTCAGATTCCTTTTGGGGATTATTTTGTTGTTTAAATAGGTAACTCTTTAAGAATAAGGAAATAAATCGTAATACTGAAAAACAAATTTTCAACAGCAGCAAAAATCTGTTAATTCTCAGGACATTTGAAGACGGTGGCCCTAACTTACCTGTGATGTCCTTTTTGTGATATATATGAAATTATAACTGCTAAAAAGAAAATCTTGATAAATAACCTAACCGTAAAGAGAATGAAATGGAGACAGAATATTTGAAGTGGGTACTTTTCCAGAAAACCTGGGACTTAAATATACAAGCACCTGTGTGCATGCATATGTAGATGTACACCATGTCCACATGCGAAGAGTCTAAAAAACAAAGATCACTTGTAAACAACTACCCCCTATCCTAGCTGTAACCATAGCAACTGAAACTATTCATTTTCTGTCTCAAATAATGTGTGCAAGTCTGTCTCAATAACAATTCAGAAGGGACATTGACAAATGATCGCTATATTCACCCAGCCATTTTAAATAGGAAGGCATTTGGCTGAATTCTAATTTGACCAATGAATATTTAACTGATAATCCTGCCAGATAAGATATTGGCCAAAAGAGAAAGAAGAGAAATGAAGCTGGAGTTGCTATCATGCAAAAATCCTTTAATGAAGGACATAAAAGGAATGCTGTGAATTCTGGGCTGAAAATCTGTTCTGTATTGGGAGATGGAAGAGCAGCTGGCCCACAATTTAGAAACTTTGAAGGTTCAGTGACCTCTAGAATGTCTAAGTCATGAGGGCGTTTTTTTCCTCCTTTGTTTAATGTTTTGTATTTTCAAAAGAGTAAGAAAGAAAATGCCTTAAAATGTTTTAACTTCAAAGCAATAGAAACAAGGTGATACTGGAATATTGGAAAATTCAAAAACAGTACAGGTCCTAAAGTTGTCAGACTTTTCCTCTTCATAGATTGCACTGCATCTTAACATCTTGGACAAACCTGTTGACGTGTATTGAACCTCCACTGGTCCCAGGAATGTTCAGTAGCAAGGCTCAAGGAGATCCAAACTCAGGTTAAATTTTCAATCAGATTTCATAATAATTAACATTTATTGAATATTCATTACTTGTCAGGCCCTCTTCTTAGTATACTGGATCTTTTCATTTTTACAAGAATTCTCTGAAATGGGTACTATTTTTAGCTCCATTTTGTGGATAATGAAACCAAAGTTCAGATGCCTTAAAACTTGTCCAAGGTTGTACTAAGCTTTAAAGGAGGATCTAGGAGTATGACCCCATAATCTCTCTCTAGAAATCTAGGGCAAAGCCACTCTACTGCACTGTCTTCTGTTTTTCTATTTCTCTAATCTTTATCTCTGCCCTTTCGTCTCTTTTCGCCTTTGTCAATTGTTTCCATAAAGCTCAAAGACATACATACTCCAAAGAAAAAGAAAGTGAATAAAATGTATAGTTGTGCCTGACATATAGTAGCCATTCAATAAATTTTATGGAGAGTAATTATTTATATGCACACACATTTGTTATTTGCAAAATTGGACTTGATTGATCAGCACATTTTCTGTGTGTAGGAAAGTCTTTGAGCGGTCAAGTTACAACCAGAAGGTTATTTGGAAAACATTACATAGGAGCAACTTAATACAGTAGAAAATCATAATGGCTAGAGTCATCAAGCTAAAAGAAACCAGGGCACCCATCCAGGGCCATTCTGTCTATTGCATCTGCAGACACAATGCCTGGGGCTACGACCTTCTCAAGGTTGTACTAAAATGGTTAAATCCTGGGGAAAAAAAAAAGTTGGCTCTAAATACAAAAACAAAATTGCATAATTAAAATTCTTAGATGTTTATTCCCATGTCTACAAAGTGAAACATTATGTCAGCTTAACTCATTATTATGTTTTCATGTGGTTGAATACAATTTGTAGTATCCTAGAGAATGTATGATGATTTCTGAGAAGATATAGTCAATGATAAATTAAATGAGTGACCTGTAGTCACATATTTTTGAAAGCAAATTAATATATTATTTTCTAAAATCTTTACTCCAAAAGTATATGTTTAATGAGAATGTAGCTACATTTAAATATGTTTCAGATGGTGGTGGGTAGGACCTATGAAGTCTGAAAATGGCCCTGCATCCATCTTTCATAGGGGGATATTTCTGCTGCTTTATTGAAAAAAAGTCTGGAATCAGCTGACCAGAAATTCCTTTTACTTGGATAGTTAAGGAGACCTGCCTGACCCTATAATTTTCTTGAAGAGTTAATTTCCTTACATGATAGGTGGGTAACTACTGATGCTCGAATATCTCATTTCCCCCCGCCCCAAATAGATTGATGATTTCTCCACTCCAGAAAATACTATTAATTGGTTTATGGAATGCTGCTCCCACACATTTTGGCATTCTATAAAGTCACCTCAGTATTAACAGAGGCTACATTAGCATAACAATAACAGGCCACATTAAACAGCCCAGGAAAAGAAATTGTCAATTTAGTTTCAGAGGCAGAGATTTCTCTGTAAAAAGTCTTTATAGGCAGACTTACTGTGGGACATTCAGGCAAAATGTTGGTCAGTGGCTCACTGGAAAGCAATTCATGGGTAATTAAGACTCTGTTATCCCTGAAAGCAGTGATCTAAATGGGGCCTTTGTTGCCTTGGGTTATTTAGTGCTTTCCACATATGTGGTCTGATCTTTTGCCCCTAAAACTCCTCAAGAAACAATTCTCTTACAGGTTCCCCAGTGCCCTGGATTCAGACCTGCCCACTCTTCAGCTCCAAGGAAATTGGGGCCCCAGGAGCTATGAGTTCCTATTGGAAGACCCAAGGAGAATTGAGCCAGGGGTATCCCAGGACTGACAAACATAGCTTGAAAGAGGTTTCTAAATGAGGGAGTGTACAGTCAAAAACGCTAGAAGACAGTGTAAGGAGATGGGAAAGGAGTCCAGTCATCGAAGTTAAGAATCGTAAAAGAAATATGTCTAATTATAATAAACAAGAAGGAAGAGGAAACATTACGGTTCTCACAGTGAGGCTGAAATAGCAAGTAGGCTTATCTGCCACCTTCGAGGCACAATTACTGTGCCCAAATTAGTCATAGTCACTCCTGTTAAAAGTTGCCCACCTGTTCAGATACAGAGACCTAAGGAACTTTTACATTCCTTTGAGTGATTACTTGCTGAGTATCTGTCTCCCCAAATGGACTATAAGCTCCATGAGGGCAGGGACCAATTCTACTTTTGCTCATTATTTGTAGTGGGTTGAATATTCCTCCACCCTCAATCACTTCCACCCAAAATCTCAGAATGTGATCTTATTTTGGGAAATCAGGTCTTTGCAGATATATTTATGGTAAAGCTTACGAGGAGATCATACCGGATTAGGGAGGGTCCTCAATCTAAGGAGAGTATCTTTGTAAGAGAGAGAAAAGGACACACAGAGACAGAGAAAAGAAGGTGTGAAGATGAAGGCAGAGATTGGAGTAATGTATCTACAAAGCCAAGGAACACCAAGGATTGTCAGGAAACCACTAGAATTTAGGAGAGAGTCATGGGACAGAGTCTCACTCACAGCCTCCCAAAGGAACTGACCCTGTTCACACCTTGATTTTGGATTTCTGGACTCCAAAACTGGGAAAGAATGAATTTCTGTTGTTTTAAGGTGCCCAATTTGTGATAATTTGTTATATCAGCCCTAGAAGACAAATATACCATTATATCCCTATTACATAGCAAAGTCCAGAGTCCATAGCAAGAGTTCAACAATTATCTGTGGGAGGAAGAAAGGTAGGTTAATTCTTCCCCTTCCTCTACATCTTTTTCTAATTTAATGTTTCTCTAAGTGTAATTCTTGGACTTACTCTTTCAGAATCCTCTTAGTGCTTATTTAAAAATGTAAATTCCCAGGACCATCCCAAACCAGTTGAATCAAAATCTCAGGGGCTGAACGTATGATTCTATAATACACTCCCATGGCAGGTCTTAGATTCATGAAAATTTTTGAACTGCTGATTTTTATTTTATTATAATTCTTCAGGCTCTTTGAATTTTATCAAAGACATCTCTCCAGCCCTTATAGACAAAACACCTGATGGGAAGAAGCTTGCCTCCTTGCAGGAGGTGTGAAGCTGACCTCCTCATTAACGCTGCTGGGAATTTCTGAGGCATAATTCTCCAGCTGTCAGTTCCTTTCTTCCTTGAAGGTACACCTGACTGCTTGACACGACCCCAAATCCTGTCTAGAGGTGAGGTTTTCGCTTGATAGCAGTTTTTCAAGAAAAGAATCAAAGTCAGAATAAGACAGATGTAGAATCCCTCCATTCTTAGGACTATTTTTCCCAAACAGTAATGTCCCTGTAGCATCACATGCAAACTTTTGCAGATGTCTAACTTCCAAATTCAGCCACATTTCACCTCTTAAAAAACTTGCCTCTCCAAAGATAGGTGACAGGTTATTACAAACAGGCTGTTTTGTGTCGCATATTCATCTCCCATTTATGATTACCTCACTCAATTTGCTGAGTCCTCAAATCAAAGCACATACGAGGCTACAAGCTCAAATTGGCAACTACAAATCAAGCACTCAGCTTTCTGCTGTGAGCCTCCCCCCAGGAACTCTCAGAGACCTGCAGCTGTCATTCACGTGGGTGTGAACAGCTCTCAGGGCCCTGAGGCAGGGCCAGCTACCTTTCCAGGCATCTTTCTCCATGATTTTTAACCCTGTTGCTCAGGAAGCCTCCTTCCTAAACACCTGAAAGAACAACCCCAAAGTCAAAACAAGAACTGGGAGGTTAGTTCAGCTCCATGACTTTGCACTAAGTCTGGGAAGATTTGTGGGATTGTCAGGAGGGATTTGTCGCAAAACCCAAGTGAATCATGGAGTGCAGGTGGATATTAAGTCAAAGAGGCAGAGGAAGTGAAAGGGAAGTGTCGTGGAACATGTAGTAGCACTTTGAGCTAGCTGGGCTCTCCTGACTTCAAATAATCACCTGTATGCAACATTAAACTTGGGCTTTGAATAATAAACTACAGCACAAACCCTTTTATACCAGTTTGAAGTGGGTTTGAAGTAACATTTCCATCACTAGAAAAATAAAGTTTATCCAACTCCTACTAAATTTTTTTTTTTCCTGCAAATCAAACACCATCCATCCTTGTCACAGTGCCCGGAAATCTCAAGGTTACTTTCAGCTTGCCCTTATGCTCCCCCAAATCCCATATCATGTCTATCACAAATTACTATCATATTTTTTTCTATGAAACATTGTCCCCATATGTCCCTTTCCTAAGACTGCCCCAAATGCTCTGGGTCGGCCACATGGCTTTGCTAACGTTTTGACCCTTTGTAACATTTGTTGCCTGTACCACTCCTTCGAAAATTTAATCATCCCCTGCTTGTTACTCATCCAGGCTCAAGAAATTGGAGATGCCTCACTCATTGCTTTATTCTTCCTCTTTTTCACTCCCATTACCAAGACTCTACCTTTCTCCTCAGCATCCTCATTGCCACCCTCATTAGAGCCTTCACACCTAAGTTTCTGCTACAGCTACCTTCACATTGCCTTTGTAGAAAGGAAATGCATTTTCTTTTTATGCCATGAGTTTTCTTTTTATTCCTTTCTTTTTGAAAAGATATGTTTAATAGTTTTACCTACTAAAAGTAAAAATAGCTACTATTTAATGAAGTACCTAATATGGCCAGACACTTTGATAACGATTCAGCAGATCTGATGTAGAGACTTAGGAATTTGCATTTTTAACAAGCACCCCAGTGTGAATCACTCATTTAGAAAAACTGCTATATACTGTAACCGTGATATACGTGATTTTATCTATTTGCTGGGGTCAAGGAATTGTTGGGGATTTTTTTGCCATTATTTATATTGTTCTGGCTTAGTTTGTTCTAATTTAAAAATATTTTATTCTTTGGTTTTTAAAACGTTTTGGCTTTATAACCCAGCATTGTTTGTTCAGTATACCTTCTTCTCTATCCACTATTATTAAAAATTGGGAGTTGACTCTAATGGTCATTCTGCAGATAAATGAGGGGGTACATTATGGCCTAAAGTACACAACGGAAAGATTTATAATCATACTACTTTAGGCCTGGAAAAGCTTTTAGAGATCTCATGGTCTTAGAATTTTAAAGTCAGAAGGGATATTATTCATGAAATCTTCTAATCTTAGAAAAATTGGTCAAAAGTAATGCATGATACGAATGTGATGGGCAGCCAAGTGAAGAGCAATATAGCTACCAAGCTGTCAACAGGTAGTAAGAAAACAAGGAAGGGAAGTTTACCTGGCAAGGATTGAAGTTAAGTGACCTACTTTGGCCAGTGAAGTGGGAACTGAAGGAACTTATGTCACTTTTGGTTAGAAGCTTTAATTACTCTGTGTGATTCTACATGTTCTCTTTTCCTGGGTCAACAGTCATAGGAACATGACAAAATAGAGCCTCCACAACCTGAGCCCTTGAGTGACTCGGATGAATACGCTTCTCCTGGTGCTGCAGGTTTAAATCACTGGAATTAGGATGTTGTAACCACAGGAAAATTCTGTTCTATCCTGATCAATATATTATTCTTCTCTGATTTTTGTTAAAGCTGGTCCAGTTCACTGATAGTAACAAGGATGATGATAATGACGATGATGATGATAACAACTAATATTTACCGAGAATTTAACATGGTCCCAGCACTGTGCTAAGTGTTTTACAGGTTTTATGCCTGTAACCTTTGTAACAACCTTATGAGAAAAATACTATTACGAGCCTCATTTTATAGATAAGAAAATGGAGGTATAGAATGTTTAAATTAGAAGTTCAAGATCACATTAGAATTAAGTTTGAGAGCAGGCTCAAATTCAGACATTCTGATTCCAGAGCTTGCCTTCTTAGCTATTAAATTACTTCTGCTAGTTCATAAGCCAACAATGCTAATTTCCCAAAGTGTATCCTACATATATATTTTTTTTATGCAATATTAACTGGCATTACTTAAGAAATATATCTAAATCTTACTTAAATGTTTATAAAACACGGAGTTAAACAAAATAAAGCAGAGTTTTAAAATCTCAGAACTTTTAGATGTTTTTAGGATCTGCTAGATCCTTTAAAATCTCTCCTTAAACTTGTTTTAATTCTCATTTTTTTGGCCCCAGGTTTCTTGATCCACATCTACACACCTGTTTATAGCCCTATAAGGAGCAGTAAACCTCTTCATTCCCTTGCTGTTGACTTGAACTTCAATATTTCTATATGATTTTCCATTTTGCTGGAACATTGGACATGGGAATCTCCTGTTAAGTGTGAGAATTCTCAAGGAGAATCTTCTGCTTCACAATTTCCAGGCCCCTTTGTTTATTACTTGCCCCACTCATGGATATGTAGTCAGATATATAATGCAATAAGAAACTTTCCTGATCTTCTTTTTAATTAGTTTTCTTTCTATAGTCCCAGAAGCTTCTCTCATTGCTGTTCTTTCCATTGAGATCATTCAAAGTTTCCAGTGTTTTATCGTTTCCTTCTCCAAATTCCATTTGAAACTCTCTAAAACATGCCAGCTAATCTTTAATCAAAGATTTCCCTATTTTTGTGAGCTAGAAGTGATAAAAAGAATCTGATGGTGGCTGTTGCAATTTTATGAGTGGATTTTATATGCTTTGGGATCATTCAGTAATTTTCCAGTAAGAAAAACTAAATGTTTCTTTAATCTTTAGAAAGTCAATAATTTTTAGAAAGACCAATTTTGCCTATAGTGCTACATCAGGGGGCTATGGGATAGCCCAGGAAGAAGATATAATTTTTAAAGGTTTTGGATGTAGAACTCAGAGAAATAGAAAGACTCTGACTGAAAAAAAAAAAAAAAACCTTATCAAGGTCTGGGATCTGTAGGACAATTCAGGTTTTTATATCACTTTGAGAATTTGGTGAATGGTATCATAAAAATGCCATCATCTTTCTTCATAAAGCTACTCTTATCTCCATCCGTGATGAATGCTTGCTCCTCTCAAATCCTCAAGGTTCACCCATCTGTTGTTTAGGTGAGGAATGTCTGATGAAGGAGGTAGGGATGATGTAAATCGTTTTATAAATGAATGGGAACAACATGAGTACACTGTTCTCCTGAAATGGTGAAATGAGGCCAGACTATACCACCCTATACTGAAGGAGACTGAAAATCTTATGCTCCTTCCAATCTGTGTCTGGCAAGAAACATGTTTTCAGCCATATTGAGTAATATGGAATGGCCAAATCAACATTTGAGGACTCTCTTCTTCTTTTTTTTTTTTCATGAGCCATCCATTTTAATGAAGGGAAGAGGTGATTTAACAAATACAGAGCAAACAGAATATTAAGTTTTGTCCTCCATTAATATTAGTAACAGATAAAGTGGGCTCCAACACCTTCAAGGTAGCTTGAGAGCATCATCTCTGTGTCATGGGCAGGGGGATGTTCAGCCAGGATGTCTTTCTCTGTCACTGAGAAAAATTTCCATAATATATAATGATACTTACTGAAACAGATATGGGGCATTTGGGTAATTAGGAATCCATTAGCATATTTTTCCAGAAGCCTTGACTACAAAATGAAGACAGTAGATTTGGATACTTTCAGCTATGAAGAAGTTGTTTGGATATTCACCTTTATGCTGAATGAAATAAGCTTATTTCATCTCTGCAGCTTCTCATATACCATTGTCCAACCTCTGTTTTGTGTTTGGAAAGACTTTTAGAAATTAAAAATCAAGTTAAAAAGTGGGTGACAACTTAAATGATATATGGAATATTTTGCTGACTTACAAGAGCATGCAGAATTCAATATGACCCAGTTCAAATGTTAATCTTATTTTAATGTGTATGTTGGGGTGGAGTCTTCAAGGCGCCAGAAAACAAGAATTCACCCATCCTGTTTGGAACTGCAGCACACACACACCATCAGTTACCAGTTCTGTTCATTCCACAGAATCATCTTCAGAAAACATACTGTTTTCTATGTACCTGGTATATATCTCAATTAGTTTGAAGAATTTCCCAGATACCTCTTAATATGTAGTGCTTCAGTTCCAATCTTGCCAGGTCCTGTACCAGTGACATAGCACATAGGAATTTTATTTCTCTTTCTTGCTCTGGGTTGTTCAGAACCCAATGAAAGAACAATGGAATGGGATCGAAGAGATCAGGGTTCTTGTCCTAGATTTACCATAAAATAATTGTGTCCTCCTGGGAAAATTATAGTTATTCTAGGTCCCTTTCCTTTTCTTTACTTTGACAGAGCTGCACTAGATGACCCCAAGTAACACTGCACTCTTTGCAGTAGTAGCTTAGACGTTATCGGTTTTCTGAAACAAATGAAGACAATGACACACGAAGCTGTGCAACATCTCTGTAACTATGTTTTCTGAGAGGTGCCTCCATTTTACAGATGATAAGATGATGGAGCACAGAAGTAGATGTTTGGAACCAGAGGTTCTGAAGTAAATGGAACTAAACCATAAGTTTCCTTCTTTCCTGAAGCTCACTTAGCCAAAACATAGGCTGCTGAATATTAAGCTGTAAAGCATATTATCAGTACATTTTAAAAGAAGCTATTCTTCTAGGAATTCCAATTAATAGGAGGAGGTTTTGAAATTCTTAAAAGGTCATCTAATTCTGTGAGATTTACAGCTCTATTTTCCTGTCAAGCAAGTTGTATTAGTGCCAGGTAATCATCTGAGCTTCGGGATGCTTCTCTGAACCTCTTCAATTTTTCTTCTTGCTATCTGAAATTCATGCCAGATAAGGCTTTTTCTAGAGCGTATGTACACACTTGTGTATTTTTATATAGGAAAGTGATGCAGTGAGTCAGGATGGGGGTTAAGCCCTCATTCTCACAGTGGTATTGAGTTCCTGGTGAAAACTTTTTTTTTTTTTTACAGTTACTTTAGTAGTTTTCTTTCTTTCTTTCTGTCTTGAATTTTAGCTTTTTATACAGCAGGTTCTTATTAGTCATCCATTTTATAGACATCAGTGTATACATGTCAATCCCAATTGCCCAATTGATCACACCACCATCCCCCACCCCCCCACGGCTTTACCCCCTTGGTGTCCATACGTTTGTTCTCTACATCTGTGTCTCAACTTGTGCCTTGCAAACCGGTTCATCTGTACCATTTTTCTAGGTCCCACATACATGCGTTAATATATGATATTTGTTTTCCTCTTTCTGACTTACTTCACTCTGTATGACACTCTCTAGTGTGTTTTCTTGATTTCACTTTCAGATTTTTCATCATTAGTGTATAGGAATGCAACAGATTTCTGTGCATTAATTTTGTATCCTGCAACTTTACCAAATTCATTGATTAGCTCTAGTAGTTTTCTGATGGCATGTTTAGGATCCTCTAAATATAGTATCATGTCATCTGCAAACAGTGACAGTTTTACTTCTTCGTTTCCAGTCTGTATTGCTTTTATTCCTTTTTCTTTGATTGCCACGGCTAGGACTTCCAAAACTATGTTGAATAATAGTGGTGAGAGTGGACATCCTTGTCGTGTTCCTGATCTTAGAGGAAATGTTTTCAGTTTTTCACCATTCAGAATGATGTTTGCTGTGGGTTTGTTGTATATGGCCTTTATTATGTTGAGGTAGGTTCCCTCTCTGCCCACTTTCTGGAGAGTTTTTATCATAAATGGGTGTTGAATTTTGTCAAAAGCTTTTTCTGCATCTATTGAGATGATCATATGGTTTTTATTCTTCAGTTTGTTAATATGGTGTATCACATTGATTGATTTGCGTATATTGAAGAAGCCTTGCATCCCTGGGATAAATCCCACTTGATCATGGTGTATGGTCCTTTTCATGTGTTGTTGGACTCTGCTAGTATTTTGTTGAGGATTTTTGAATCTATATTCATCAGTGATATTGATCTGTAATTTTCTTTTTTTGTAGTATCTTTGTCTTATTTTGGTATCAGGGAGATGCTGGCCTCATAGAATGTGTTTGGGAGTGTTCCTTCCTCTGCAATTTTTGGAAGAGTTTGAGAAGGATGGGTGTTAGCTCTTCTCCAAATGTTTGATAGAATTCACCTGTGAAGCCATCTGGTCCTGGACTTTGTTTGTTGGAAGATTTTTCATCACAGTTTCAATTTCATTACTTGTGATTGGTCTGTTCATATTTTCTGTTTCTTCCTGGTTCAATCTTGGAAGCTTATACCTTTCTAAGAATTTGTCCATTTCTTCCAGGTTGTCCATTTTATTGGCATAGAGTTGCTTGTTGTAGTCTCTTAGGATGCTTTGTATTTCTGCAGTGTCTGTTGTAACTTCTTTTTCATTTCTGATTTTATTGATTTGAGTCCTCTCCCTCTTTTTCTTGATGAGTCTGGCTAATGATTTATCAATTTTGTTTATGTTCTCAAAGAACCAGCTTTTGGTTTTATTGATCTTTGCTACTGTTTTCTTTGTTTCTATTTCATTTATTTCTGCTCTGATCTTTATGATTTCTTTCCTTCTGCTAACTTTGGCTTTTATTTGTTCTTGTTTCTCTAGTTCCTTTAGGTGTAAGGTTAGATTGCTTATATGAGATTATTCTTGTTTCTTGAGGTAGGCTTGTATAGCTATAAACTTCCTTCTTAGAACTGCTTTTGCCGCATCCCATAGGTTTTGGATCGTTGTGTTTTCATTGTCATTTGTATCTAGGTATGTTTTGATTTCTTCAGTGATCTCTTGGTTATGTAGTAACGTATTGTTTAGCCTCCATGTGTTTGTGTTATTTACGTTTTTTCCCCTGTAATTCATTTCTAATCTCATAGCGTTGTGGTCAGAAAATATGCTTGATATGATTTCAATTTTCTTAAATTTACTGAGGCTTGATTTGTGACCCAAGATGTGATCTATCCTGGAGGATGTTCCGTGCACACTTGAGAAGAAAGTGTAATCTGCTGTTTTTGGATGGAATGTCCTATAAATATCAATTAAATCTATCTGGTCTATTATGTCATTTAAAGCTTCTGTTTCCTTATTTATTTTCATTTTGGATGAACTGCCCATTGACGTAAGTGAGGTGTTAAAGTCCTCCACTATTATTGTGTTACTGTCGATTTCTTCTTTTATAGCTGGTAGCAGTTGCCTTATGTATTGAGGTGCTCCTATGTTGGTGCATATATATTTATAATTGTTTTACGTTCTTCTTGGATTGTTCCCTTGATCATTATGTAGTGTCCTTCCTTGTCTCTTGTAACATTCTTTATTTTGAAGTCTATTTTATCTGATATGAATATTGCTACTCTAGCCTTCTTTTTATTTCCAGTTGCATGGAATATCTTTTTCCATCCCCTCACTTTCAGTCTGTATGTGTCCCTAGGTCTGAAGTGGGTCTCTTGTAGAAAGCATATATATATATATGGGTCTTGTTTTTTATCGATTCAGCAAGGCTGTGTCTTTTGGTTGGAGCATTTAATCCATTCACGTTTAAGGTAATTATCGATATGTATGTTCCTATGACCATTTTCTTAATTGTTTTGGGGCTTTTTTTGTAGGTTCTTTTCTTCTCTTGTGTTTCCCACTTAGAGAAGTTCCTTTAGCATTTGTTGTAGAGCTGGTTTGTTGGTGCTGAATTCTCTTAGCTTTTGTTTGTCTGTAAAGCTTTTGATTTCTCCATCAAATCTGAATGAGATCCTTGCCAGGTAGAGTAATCTTGGTTGTAGGTTCTTCCCTTTCATCACTTTGAGTATATCATGCTACTCCCTTCTGGCTTGTAGAGATTCTGCTGAGAAATCAGCTGTTAACCATATGGGAGTTCCCTTGTACGTTATTTGTCATTTTTTCCTTGCTGCTTTCAATACTTTTTATTTGTCTTTAGTTTTTGCCAATTTGATTACTATGTGTCTTGGTGTGTTTCTCCTTGGATTTATCCTGTATGGGACTCACTGCACTTCCTGGACTTGGGTGGCTATTTCCTTTCCCATGTTAGGGAAGTTTACGACTATAATCTCTTCAAATATTTTCTAGGGTCCTTTCTCTCTCTCTTCTCCTTCTGGGACCTCTATAATGTGAATGTTGTTGCATTTAATGTTGTCCTAGACGTCTCTTAGGCTGTCTTCATTTCTTTTCATTCTTTTTTCTTTATTCTGTTCCACAGCAGTGAATTCCACCATTCTGCCTTCCAGGTCACTTATCCGTTCTTCTGCCTCAGTTATTCTGCTATTGATTCCTACTAGTGCAGTTTTCATTTCAGTTATTGTATTGTTCATCTCTGTTTGTGTGTTCTTTAATTCTTCTAGGTCTTTGTTAAACATTTCTTCTCGATCTTTGCCTCCATTCTTTTTCTGAGGTCCTGGATTATCTTCACTATCATTATTCTGAATTCTTTTTCTGGAAGGTTGCCTATCTCCACTTCATTTAGTTGTTTTTCTGGAGTTTTATCTTGTTCCTTCATCTGGTACATAGCCCTCTGCCTTTTCATCTTGTCTACCTTTCTGTGAATATGGTTTTTGTTCCACAGGCTGCAGGATTGTAGTTCTTCTTGCTTCTGCTGTCTGCCCTCTGGTGTAAGAGGCTATCTAAGAGGCTTGTGCAATTTTCCTGATGCGAGGGTCTGGTGCTGGGTAGAGCTGCCTGTTGATCTCACTCCTTGAATTCTCTGTCCAGGGACACTGTCCTTCAAAAATACAGGAAAAATAAAGACTTTCGCACACAAATACCTTGAGGGGATACATCACCAGCAGACTTCCCCTGGTCACACAGAAATCCACGGGTCAGTGAGGGCAGGTCAATCTTGAGCCTGGTTTCAACTCAAACTTGAACTCCAGAGATAACTTGCCACGTGAATCCAGCCCCCTGCGGAGAAAACTTTACACCCACGGCAGTGAGCCATCCCACGACTCCTTCCTTGGCACTGCCTGGTGCTTCCGGTTCCGTTTCCGGTCTTGGGCTGTAGCCAAGGGCATCAGTTTCCGGTGAGTAGCTGCAGCGCAGCTGTCTTATTCTTAAGGTAATGTTTTTAAAAAGTAATTTGGTAAAACCAAGCAAGCAGTAATGCATTTTTACCATTCTGAACGAAATGCTCAACTAAATTGTAATGTTAAAAACCCTTGTTTTCTTCCCTCCCATTGAAATCTTGCTCCTTATAAAAAACATCAAAAGAAACTATATCTGGGTTAAATGTAAACATCACAATGCTTTTCTAGTGTTGCAATTGAAATAGCCACTTCTGCCGTTGAAAATCACTGATTATTCAGAGCTAGTTATAGAGAGGAAAATATCTATGTGATTGCATGGCTTCGATTACCATCATTATAATGCTGTGCACAAAGGCTGATTACCTTCCATTTTGCACTTCTTGTTAAAAACTGGGTTAATAAGAGACTTCACAAAAGGTTCTCCTCCTCCTCACATGAAATTTCTCACAGAAATGCAATAATTAGAATTGTTTTATTGTTAAAGAAAGAATTAGTTTATTGGACAATTTTTGTGGCAGCTGACAATATCTCATCATTAATGTATTTATTGATTAAAATACTTGCTTTACGTGAAGCAAATTTTGGTTTCTTATATATGTCTAATGTTGACATTAGACGTGGGTGCAACCATTTAGAGTTATGTTCAACTTAAGATGGATAGATTTAAGGCTATAATTTTCTACCTATGTATACTATCAGTGGTAATAAATTAGAACTATTTCAAGTGTAGCTTTGTAGGGAACATAAGTTATATAGGGTAGCTTTTTTGGGAATTAGTGACTTCTTTATTTTAAAAATTCTGTATGATTATTTCCTTTTTCGTAAGTATTCAATAGGCAGAAGAATGTTGGGAGGAGCAAGAAACATAGTTGGTGTATGTAATATGTTTCTTGATGGATAGTGGGGGGTGGGATGGGGAGTGGGCTGTCAAATCTAATGTAGGCTTTTCACTTCTAGTCATGAATTAATTAAGTCCCTTTCTTTAGCCAGGCCACAATCTCCCTATAGGTAAAATGAGTGATTAAGACTGGTTACTAAGAAAACTCCCCGGCTCTGATGACACTCTTCAAAGTAGCAAGACTCCCAGAATAGAAAAAGTACAGAAATGGGGAAGAGAAAAGAGGAAATTTTCTTGCTTACTTACTCTCTCATAATAGATAAGCAATATTATTACAGGCTATTGACTTTGAAGGATATGCATAGACTACTTACTAGTAGGAAGTGATGTGAGGTAATTGGGAGTTAGTAAAAGGAGCAAGAAGCCTGTTTGTATTTCTTTTGAAAATACTCCTTATCGTGATTTGACTTCTGACACTAGTGTTATAAGTGGAAGCAAATTAAATCTTTGGGCAGCTAAGTAAGTTAGAAGTGGATCAATATGATCTGTTGTCTCTGTTTGAATTGCTGTCAGAAAATACCATAGATTGGGTGGTTTAAGCAACAAATATTTACTTCTCACAGTTTTGGAGGCTAGGAAGTCCAAGATCAAGGTGCCAGCAGATTTGGCATCTGGTGACAGCCATCTGTCTGGTTTGTAGATGGCGGCCTTCTTGCTGTGTCCCTACATGGCAGAGAAAGAGCAAGAGCTCTGGTCTCTTCCTCTACTTATAAGGGCATAATCTTGTAACGGGGGCTCCACCCTCATGACCTCATCTAAACCCAATTACTCACCACTTCCACACACGATCATGTTGGGGGTTAGGGCTTCAACATACAAATTGGGGCACAAGCACTCAGTCGATGACATCTGTTAACTCAGCTTTTCTGTTATGCATAGAATGCTTACCTATAGGTACTTGCAAAGCACTGCTATTCACTCGGTGGCAGCTACTTGCAGCTGTAGCATTGGTCTTATTAGAGCTCTCTTACATGCATTTCAGTGGCACATTCGACATCAACCGTTCAGTCCTGCACTACTGAATAACAGTCCTACTGAAAGTGAGCCTGCCGGGGCTGGGGGCAGAAAAGTCGTTACTCCTGCAAAAGCCTAATAGTTTTAGATGCATACTCAAGTGATACAGACTGCAATCTATATTCCTATTTTATTTTTCTAGGGGTAAAGAGACCTAGAACTCTTATGGTATTCTACACCATGCTAGGAAGAAGTACGGGGGTGAGGGGTGATGTGTTCTTGTAAGGATAACGAATGAAGAAAATATTTTACCTGTAAAGGTATGTAGAGGTTTTTCAGAATTAAATATCCATTTAATGTGTCAATAGACAAAAATATGTTTGCCTATTCACTCAATCAATGTAGTTGTAGGACTAGCCTAAGGAAATCATCTGAAACACCAAATAAACTTGACATTTAGGTGTACATGGTAGCATTATTTATAACAAAACACTAGAAACAGCATAAATATATAACTATAGGTAAATGGATGTGTTAGGAACTGCACATATTTGATGTCGCATTACGCATAATTATAATAATACAAATCACAATATGAAAAAACAGGGAAATGATTCCAAAATAACATTAGGCGGAAACAACAGAATTGCAAAGTTGTACAGATAGCATCGTTATGATTACGTAACGCAAATGCTGGCATAGAAAAGCAAAGGAAGGGCATACACCTTAATGACGGCACAGGTTATGTTTGGGAGGTGGGATGACAGAGGATTGGGTAATGAGACTACTGTCTTCTTCTTTCTAATTTTCTGCATTTCCCACATTTTCTGTAACAAGCATTCATTTCAATTAAGTTGAAAAACAGAAGCATTCCACTTAGACTTTTATTTTAATCTCTCCAGTTCTCAGGTAGCAAAAGGAGCAAATTTTAAGCTCAAGCCCCTCTGCACAGGCTCCCTCCCAGAGTCAGAATCCTCGCTAACGTCCTCCGTAAGCAGCTTAGCCAGAAAGCTGGCTCTGCTTTCTTCCCAACCCCAGCCTTTCTGCTCAGCAGGGCCTGCCTCCCCTCATCTCGGAGCTGGAGCTGGAATCACGTTAGAACCCCTTTTCCCTGAGCCTGTGCCCTCCTCCCCAGAACCCCAGCAGTGCCTTTCTTCTCTTCTTTCTTGATTTCCCTTCTGAATCTTCCCTGCGTTCTCATTCCAAGGCCAGATGGCTGATTTTGTGAAGTATTCACATTTCTCCTCTGCTGACTTACAACTGTTTAAAACCCATCACCCACCCCTCCCTGGTAACCAGGTTTCCCCAGGCTGCCTGGTGGGATCTGGCAAGTGTGGAGAGGCTGGGGAGGGAGAAACTGTTCAAAGGGAAACTGGCCAATACAGTCGACTTTACTTCATTCATTTGGAGAGCACAGAGAGTGCTTAATGAGGACCATTAAAGGGAAAGCTGGGTTGTTTAAAGAGCCATCAGTTGTGTTGAGGCTGGTTCAGCAGTTCGGAATCTGATAAGTAGATTTTCGGTTTTTGCCTCAAAAAATAGACATTCCTTATGTCAAAATAACCTACAGACGAAAGATTTCATTGACATTTATTTCAGATGGGCTTAGGGAGGGTTGTAGCTGCTAATTTGCTTTGACTACTGGTGAACGTGGAAAATGTGAAAAGAAACGTCAAGATTTTCAAAACAGAGGAGAACGAAAAGTATGCATCATGCCTTTGGTTTGGCTTCAGAATATCCAAAAATAAATTGAACCTGCTCTGGACAAGTCCTCTTCAAGGAATGGTGAATGACAAATACAAATAGAGAGACTATGTCCTCAAGAAGATTATAACAGGAGAAAAATGTGTATGGCAAGTAACATAAAATTATTCTATTAAAAACATAAGATACTGTGAATCAATGACTTTCCACAAAGCTTGGCATTGAGTAGTGGCTCAACAAGTTCCCTTTCCCCTACCCACTGTGTATCCCAAACTGAGCATCACTTAGGATGCTTTTAGCTTCAATTAAGTAGTTCTAACAATGACAGCAATTCACTATTTCTTATAACAAGTCTGAAGGGAAAGCAGTTCCCCAGATGATATATCAGTCAGGGTCTAGACAGGAAAATATACATCAGTGTAGATTTTTCAAGCAGAGGAACTTCAATATAAGGAATTGCTCACCAAGGTATTGAAAGGGCTAGAGAAGCCAAAGGGTGACCTCCTGAGTGTTTGTGCAGGTAAGGCTGCCGGACCCAATATTACTGCTGCTGAGCCAGGAGCCTGTGGTGCCTTGAATACTGCTGGATAGCCCAGCCACCTGCATTCGCCTGCTGTTGCTGGTATAGGAAACAACAGTTGCCTGCAAGTCTCTCACTGCTCTTAATGCTAAAGCCAGAAACATAAAGAATTACTTCAGTCTTCCTTCTTGCCTCCATCCAGTCTTGTGCAAGTGCCTTGCCATTGACAGGAGCTACCAGCAACCAGCTGGCAAGGGAGTCTGGGAAATGCTGTTTCCAGGGTTCT
>NW_020185324.1:8081211-8089385 GCF_003031525.2 Neophocaena asiaeorientalis asiaeorientalis | reverse complement strand
CAAAAGCTATAAAGAGAAGACCACAGAAAGACTGCAATGGGGCTAAGTGACAACAGAAAGCATCTGGTAGAGCTGGAAAATTCAACAGTTCAATAACATTATGAAGGACAAATATCCTTTTGTCTTCCCTCGAGGCCATCCTCAGGGATGGATGGCTTTTCCCTTAGGCTGGATTCCATGAACACTTCAAGATAGCTGAATGTTGAAGACAACATTCAAAGGCAGAAAAGGGAAATGTCCCTTTTTTGTGTTCCTTTTAAGGAGTGAGATAAACTCCACCTTACTTGCTCTCCCATGTCATCGGCTAGAAAATGTAACACAAACTTTCTTAAACAAATTACTAGCAAGGTTTAAAAAGTAAATCCCACAATTACCTAATAAATAACAATTATATAGTATTATACTATCTTCTGGTACAAAGATTAGTTTATTAAATATAAACTAACTTTTAAAACACACTACATTTTTGTAATCTTGTTTGCATTTCTTCATTTAAAAAAAATATTTATTCATTTATTTGGCTGCGCCGGGTCTTAGCTGTGCCATGCAGGATCTTTTAGTCGTGGCATGCAGGCTCTTAGTTGTGGCATGCGGGATCTAGTTCCCTGACCAGGGATCAAACCCGTGCCCCCTGCATTGGGAGTGCAGAGTCTTAACCACTGGACCACTAGGGAAGTCCCTGCATTTCTTCATTTTTAAAAATTATTATACATTAGTATTATGTCACCATATACTCAAAAAGTAGAAGTAACCTGGCCCCTCTCAGCCTCTGAGAGGCTCTATGGGGAGGCTGGACCAGCCTAGGGAGACTTTCTGGAGAAACAGGACAGTTGGGACTGTCCCAAGCTACTTTGGCCAATGATACGATTTAACTAATAGAAACAGAATAATCTTACCAGTAGAGAACCAACCGACCAGTGTCTCTGGAAATTACAAAATACCTTTAATGATGTTGTTGCTCACTCTGAGTTCTGGCATAATTTTGGCAAAATGAAGAAGGAATCAAAGAGTGAGCTCTTTCATGCCAATAATGAACGCAATGGAAATTGGCTTCTTTCCATTCCAGCTGTAGCAGCAGGCGTAGGTTTTGCTGCCCACACAAAGCTCCGTCACAGTTCAGAGTTGATTACTGGTCAAATCAAAGGGCAGGGGGCAGCATTTAGTGCAGACACTACATGTCAAATTGCCAATCTCATGTCCAAAGCGCTGCTCCCTGTGTCACAAACACCTCCTCTGAGATTGTTTATCTCCTTCCGGCCCTTCGATTAATGAGCTATCCATAAACACTCGGTAATATTAACAACTATTATCTGTACATTTGTAAAGTGCTTTTCCTCTTACATGATTTTATTTAAGCCCTACAGCCACTCAGTCAGCTGGGTTTTTTTACCTGAACAAAAATCAAATTCAGAGTTGTAACTTGGGTAACACACATAAACTGTGAAAATGAGATCTGAGCCTTTTAAAACTCCAACATTGGATGGAGTTAGGTAAGATGCAGTTCTAGCCCTGAGGGAATTTATTATTTTGTAGCTGGGAAAATGAGGAACGCAGATAAAGAAGAATATTAAGCAGGTTGTTAGATGTGCTCAGTGGACAGTATATAACACAAGTACCATGCAGGTGAAAGAAAGGAAAGTCCATCATTTATTGGGGTAGTCAAGACTATTCATTTGTTCCTTTTCAAAGTATGGTTCTGTTATTCTGTCAGCCTCTAGATGATATCATACGATCTTCCTGCATGTTCCACGCCCAAGGGTGGAATAAAGGGGCAGTCTCAACTTTCCAATTCAGATATCAGTATAAATACTGTGATCTAAGATAAACCTTAACTCTCCCAGTAATTAAATGCAGATACTCTTTTCAGTGATCACCATGAGGGAGAATTAAGGTAAGTCATAGTAATTTAATTACTCAAGGAGAAAATAAAAATAGCCAGGTAACAAATACCATAAAAACATAAACATTCAGAATCTAACTTTCAGAATCTTTCCTCTTTTAAGTGCAGATGATCTTCTGCCCCACGCTTGCCACATAAATATTGATAGAAACCCACCACTTGATCAATTAAAGGAGCCTTTCAGAGGGTGTGTTCCACTTTTATCAATATCAGCTTATAGTTTATCACTAAAGTTATGGTGCTTTCCTCTGTGGAACAAGCCCACACACGATCTCTTCCTTCTGGTATTAACTCCTAGACCCTTGGTTTTATTTTTTAAATTATCTCTATAAAATTGAGGATCAGACTGATTATTCAAGCTTGTTTTGGTCATTGGTAATCAGGTAATGAACAGACATGAATCCCTCACCATTGAAAAATCTGTAAGACTATGCCAAAATGCCCTTGGAATGCTAAAGAATTGGAATTGCAGTAGCTGACCGAACTCACAACTATATTAATCATCCACCAACTTACTTCTGAAAGTGTTGCTCCCCGTGATGTGCCTTTCTAAGTGTCTTTTATGTCTGTTGTGCAGCCAAGACCCTATCTGCTCCACCATCTTCTGCTCTGAAGCCAGTTATCTGCCATTCTGAGAGTGCTTAGCACACCTGAGACTTTAAGGATAAGACTTTACCGGAACTACTAATCGAGTGAACAAGTATGCGATAAATTTGAATAAAAAAGTTTGTCACGTGTAAAATAGTCTTTAGCAATAGCCACACAGCCTACAAAAGTGCTCCAATTATTAGTGGAAGAAATAGGTTTTCTAAATTTTCCTAAATTGTGTCTTTTTTTAAAAAGAAAAGTGACGAGAACAACAAAAACCTCTATTGACTAAAAAAAAAAAAAAAAAAATCTTAAGGTGTGACATTTTGTAGTTGTACCAGAGCTTTGATTTCAGGATTGGTGGTGATATATGAAAGCACTTTAAGCTCAGTTTAAATATTATTGATTTGTGCTTTGAAAGTAGCAGACTCAGGAATGATAGAACAGTAAATTGTCATTACAGTAATATTTTTTTCTTTGCATGTTTTCAAAGTCAAATAAGAGAAGAAAAACTTCAAATTAAATCTCAACTTGAGCTAAATTAAGCCCCAGGGTATTCCTTTCAAGACCCTTAGGTAAATCAGCTGACTCTGTTTTTTTCCTGGTACTCAGATATGTAAGCCTTGAGCCCCTTTTACCCTTGGTGCCCTGAGGTTAAGGCCAACAGATGGCCTATGACTTATTTTACAGCTTTCTGTACTAATAAAGAAACAGAAAAAGTGTAGAACAGTAATTGTATAAGCTGAAGTCTTACACTATTGATGTTGCTTGTATGCATTTTAACATCTCTTATTAATTAAATTTGATTCCAGTGAGGAAAGAAGGAGGCCGGCAGGCACATCACTAGGATAATTGCACCCTAAAAAAGTGCCAGGCCAGGGACATCTGAGACTCCTTTCCAGGTAGGAGGCAGTGGTCAGTCTCCCAGTGTTAACAGAGTAGAGTAGATGAAGGGCAAGAAATAGATGTGTGGACAAAGAGGCTCAGGACTGGCAGGAGTTTCAAATGTCATGGAGTCCATTTCTCCTTTAGCTAACACTCAACCCACTACTTATACACAGAGCAATGGATTCATGGAATCCAAAGGGTCTTGATGTTCAAAATTTGTGGTGATAATCAGTGACTGCAAGATCAATTACACCTTCTCCTTACACAGTAAAGTTGTCTGGAATCAGTGTTGGTGGTTGGGAAGAAACCATGAGAATAATGTAAATGCTTTCACACAATCCAATACTGTTTCCCTCTCTTTTTCGTGTTAAATGGAACCCAAAAAGATAGAGAGGCTGATGGAATTTCCCCCTCATCCTGCAGTTCTTCAAGATCTTTTACTCTCCTCATTACTAGAGACTTATATTTATAGATAGGAAAGGTGTTCCTCTTTAAGTCTCCTCCGTTCCCATTTTTCGTCAGAATTCAAGTTTGCAAAGACAATAAATGACAGTGAAATGTGGTAGCAATAAAATAATAATCACTAAACAAGCTGACTCTGGCATTTTTTTAAAGAAACAAATTCCTGTGAAGAGTATTATATTTGCAGGATGTCAAATAAAATGTAAATGCTATCTTTTGTAATAAAAGATGACAGGGAAGGAAATTTAAGACAAAGCGCCAATAAATATGGCGTCTGAAATTTAAGACTTAGTGATGTTATAATTCCACTCACACAAACACTCAGTGTGCAGCTTTTGGTGGATGGTCTAATTAGCTCTTTTTGCTGCAGTGTATTAAGGGTGAATATTTCCCTCCAGTGAACTGGAAGCGAAGTCTGAAATTTCACTTTGAAGTCCCTTCTTTCTCATATTTCCTATTCTATGTGTTCTTCTTTCACACCATTCCTTTTCGCATTTGTTTTCACTTTCTATGCTTGGAACTTCTATTGTCCTAAATTCCTGAGTTTCTACCACATCCTGGACACTGGCTTTAATTAAGAGTTGGTGGTTCATCACACAAACATGTTTTCATTTAGAACATGATATGCTTTGGTTGTTCTTAAGATCTCATCTCAACCTTCACTTCTTCAGAAAAGCCTTTTCTAATCTCCTGATCCAAGTCAAAGCCCCATTATCTATATTATGTACCTTTCATTCATATCACTTTTCACAGTTGTAGCCTTACATTTAATGGTATCATTCCTTGTTTAATGACAGACTTCCAAACTAGACCAAAATTCAATGTATGGACAGAGTACATGTCTATTTTTGTTTTCCACTGTATGTGCAGCGCCTAGCTCACAGTAGGTGCTCAACCAATATTTATTTGAATGAATAAACTAGAAAACTCTTGTTGTGCATAACATTTGCTGTCTAACAAGCAACTCAAGCATAAGTCCAAAAATGGCATCTGCATCTTCCCTTCCAAACTCTCTTCATAGTTGTCTCCATTTTGGCAAATGTAAACTCAGTTTTTTCTTTTCCTCAAGCCCATATCCTTTGTGTCATCTTTGATTCTTCTTATGCTCTTATACCACACGACCAATTCATCAGCAATGACAGTTAGTTGGCTCTCTTTTCAGAATTCAATCCCATTGCTCATGTCCACTGCGAACTTTCTAGTCTAACCCACTATTGTCTTTGGCTAGATCAGTGCAATGGCCTCCTAACTGGCCTTCCTTCCTGCACCCTTGCTTCTCTATATTTATTTTCAACACAGCAGAGTATTCTTTTGAAACATAAATTCATATTACTCTTCTTTGAAACCCTCCAATTTTTTCCATCTCACTCATGGTAAAAGTCACTATGAAGGCCCACGGGGCCCCACGCAATCTGCTCCGTGACAATAGGGACTTTGTTACGTTCTTTGCTACATCTGCAGTGCACAGAGAAGTTAATGGCTCAGAGTAGATGACTGATACGTTTTTGTTGGCTGAATCTGTACACCCAGAAATCAGAGGCTATGTCATTTACAAAAGTACTCTTCTCAATCTTAAAGCAAAAAAAGACCCCATGTAATGGGTTCCAATGGATACATTTACCATTTAGTTAAGTCATACTAAGAGTGTTCAATACACAGCATGACGTTATGAACTTTTGTTCCAAGTCCTGCTCCTGAAAAACATGCATAACAGTACTTGTACTGTACAGACTATTTTGACTCATTAGGAAAATCATTATTGCAATCAATATTTGCTCAAAAAATCATTCAACGGCATAGCATGTCATAAGGCTGACTATTGTAATTGACTGAATTTAGAATTAGAAAGAAAAAATTCCACTTGGTAATTTAGTCTGTATTTAGGCACTAGTCCAACTGCTCAGTTTGGTGGTGATTTTCTGCCATTTTTCAGGAAGTAGAAATAATAATCGTTGAATATTTTGGTGGGGAGTTTTCATTTGTTAAGGCATTTTGACAATCAGCGAATCACTAAATCTAAAACAATCTACAGAACATCCTTAACCTGCTTGTGGTATGAAAATATAGTATTGAATAACTTAAAATCTTAAAGGAAAGTAGGGTAAGGGGAATGAGGTCACAACAAACCTCTGAAAACAATTATACTTTGTTTTTTCTGCATATACTAACATATGCAAGTAAAGTGAACATAATAAATTGAGAGAAGAGTGATGGCATTTCATATCATTCAAATGAAAAATAATGGTTAATATACAATGAAATTCTACCTGTCTTTGATCTTAAGATGACTTCCTGAGATAATTATGATGATAAAATTGTTAATTAGGATGATGAAAGGGGCAGGGGGAAGGTGGTGGATTATTAGAAGTTTGATCTCTGAATTGTTCATACTTCCTCAAACCCATTACTTTCTATATGTCCAAAATTTTCTAGGAGTGTTTGAGAAAATTCAATTTTGTTCTCATGGCTGGAGAAGCTTCATTATTTTATCAATTACAACTCACTCATTCAACAAATATTTACTGAGCACCTATCTTATACCAAACACTGTCCTGGGTATGTGAATGCCGTTGCATCTGCTTCAGTACAGAGCCATTACATGTCATTTAGAACTTTGCCTGGTGGAAAGATTTCTCCTATGAGGAGAGTGAGCCATATCTGGAGGAAGAAATAAGGATTTATTTAATTTGGATAAGAAAATAATAATTAGCATGGAATTTTCCTAAATTCACACTATTATTTGCTCCAGAAATTAGTAGGTAGAAAGGAAGAAATTTGGAAAAAATTTTTGCTATAAATATATTTTGCCACCATTTAATAAAATCAAAATGTGCTTGAATAAAATAAATTGAGATACATTCAACAGTCAGGTCAAAAATTATATATGCAAAACTTTTTTTTTTTACCAATCATCTTAATCATTGATTTTCATATGATGGATTTGTTATGGACACTTCCAATCTGAGACTGGCATTAAGACTGCTAAAACATTAACAAAAAGAAAAAAAAATACGATAAGCAATGGATTGGCTTCTCTTTCGTAACTTTTGCCATGTAGACACGGGAAAATGTGACACAATAGATCATTAGATTTATGTGCGGCCATCCAATCTCACTGAATCCAATCCAAGGAAACAAATCCAAAGCCCTTCCTGCTTCTCATTTCTTTTACTGAAACAGTTGTTGTGGCAGGAAATTCAAAGAGATGATATACATTCAAGGGGAGGGGAGGGAGACACTCTAAAACAAAGAACAAAGAACCAAATGAAATGAAAAGCAAGCAAACAAGTTGAAGAGCCCTCAAGAAAGTTTTTCAACTATTAGGAAAAAACCCCCCAAAACTCTATGAACCCTCTAAAAACTAGGGCTCAGAGAAATGTACCACACCCATATTCAACACTCAGATAAGTACGTTAGATCCTCAGGCATCTTTTAAAGACCCATATGTTTGGTGCAATTGCACTAAACAAAGATACATTTCCAAGACCTAAGAAAATTTCTTTTCTTTTATCCTAGGAAGGAGACTGCTCAAGCAATAAGCACTTCTTTGGAAATCCTTTCTGTCCAAAAATGGCCTGGAGCCCACAATGCTCACCCATAGCAAATGCTATGCACATGAACGGACACTTTTACACTATAGGAGACCGACTCTAAAATAATAAAATCACTTATCCTTAAAGAGGATTAAACATATCCTCAAAGCAGAGAACTTGAGACAGCTGAAATTCTGTACATTTGTATGCACACATCTAAGCAATAACATTTAACCAAAATGCAAACTATCAAAAACACATCACTGAGCAACCTCGGAATTTTGCTGTCAGCTATGATGCTGCAGTGGGAACCTTATATTATATGTCACTCTGTCTTAACTCTGTTTATCCAAAGGACTTCACCAAGTACTGAACAATTCCCCAGGAAAATGTTAGCTGTTTTCTTTTGGAAAAGTAAAATTATGATTATATGTTAGACTTGAATCTGTCAGATTCCTCCTATGCCTCAACACATATATGTCATAACGAATTTGAATTATTCTTCAAAGTAAATAGGTAAGCAAGTCATATTCTATGCAATGTTCCCCTGACCAACATTTCAACTAAGTGAATTATAGTGAAGTAACAGTGGGAACCTTAAAGGGAGAGTAACTGAATTCAAGGACTTGAAGGGAGGAGTCTGAAAAATGGAGAAGGGCAGTTCCAATCCATTTTTATTTTTTTTGTCTGTGGGTTAATAATTATAGGCAGGACAATTCTAGTAAACCTAAAGAAGTTTCAAGTTTAAGTGACTGTGCTATTGGTGGTGGTCCTTTGTAGTCTCTTTTTTTTTTTTTTTTTTT
>NW_020185324.1:8060453-8081000 GCF_003031525.2 Neophocaena asiaeorientalis asiaeorientalis | reverse complement strand
CAGACTCTCAACCACTGTGCCACCAGGGAAGCCCCCTTGTAGTCTTTGTGCCTGTGATGTTTTACTTGGGGGCATTGTTTGCTGGTTGAAGGAGAAAGGAGGAATGGGAGTATGGGCACTTAGAGAGATGGAAAAGGCAAGGAGACATGGTGGCATCTTTTCTCTAAGTCTTCATGATCTGTGGAGCTTTCCTTTCATATAAGCATTTGCTTCAAAAAGAGCAGAGTTTCAGCGAGAGCTGAAGAAGCCATCTTCATGAAGGAGATTGATTAAGTAGTTTCAGGAAAGGGGAATCTCTTCTGTACGGAACAAAACAGGACACCATCCTGGAATTCCAAAGACTGCCGGCTTCCCATGACTTCTCCACAGCATGAGGAAGATTTGACCATTTGATTTTGCATTGACTGCAGTGTTCGGAGTTGCAGCCTGCCTCTCCAAGGCCCAACTAGCTGAAATCTTATTTCTGAGCCTTAATGAGGAGGCAGGAGTCTGTTCAGTGGACATTTGCTCCATTCATGCCCACAACCTCACCAAAGTCTCCTGGCTGCCAGCCACAGGACACAGTCCACCGTGAGTCAAGCACGAGTCTTCTAACAGGTTGGCGGAAGAGCAAGCTTGTGCTGCATTTCCTGGCCTCAGAAATTCTTCCCAGTACATATTTAAGTTTCCTTGATTTATTCTCCATATGGTCCATGTGGTTAACCATGGTTTTATTTTTCTTAATAGCAGTAAAGAAAGACTCATCATGACCCTTCTTCAGGCTCATCACTCTGTCTCTCAGACCTATGATTTACTAGGAACATCCTCTATGGGGATGAATGGCTCAACTATTTGGTAATAGGATATGGAGCTCTTACACACTGTGAGCTGTGCTGTTTAATGCCAGATGACAGTTCTGGTAAGTTGCTGAGGGAAGTAAGAATCCACCTCCTTTCCTAATCCACTGAGCTGGCCAGGTGGGTCCCAGGCTAGGTCAAGAAGGGGTCAAGTCTTCCTCCTTTGCATACCCTCAGTGTAAGAGGAAGGGCATAGACACTTGAGCCAAGTAGACTTGCTTTTGAATTCAGGTCTATGACTCTACTGTAGAGGTTCACAACCAGGGTGGATTTGGTCCCCCAGGAGATAACGTGGCAATGTCTGGAGGCATTTGTGATTGTCATGACTGGGGACGGGCTTCTAGGAAGACGTCATCCTACCATGCACAGGAGGGCCTGTTCCCCCTTATCCCTCTACAGCAAAGAACTATCCCGCTCAGAGTGTTAGTAGTGCTGAGGTTGAGAAATCCTACCCTACTGTTTGATGCTAAGCAAATTTTAATCTTATTTAAAATGAGAGATAATTTTTGGTCCTATAGGGCTGTGAGAAAGATTAAAATAAAAGAAACAATAAATATAAAATAGCTGTATTACGTACAGAACCAAGACAACTCCCTTCCTCTTTTCTTTGGTATCCCAATACCCACAAGCTCTCTATTTGCCATTGCCCTCGACTCCCCATACAAGCCTGTTTCAGCTTAGCTTACGCTAAATTATGCTGAGGTATTCTAAATTATTCAGAGGTAAATACCAACTCTGAAATCTCAGGGTTTATACCAACTAAGGTTAGTTTCTCACTCTTGTAAGTGTCTGTCAGTGCTGGCACCGACTCCTCAATCAGGCCCAGGGTGAAGGAGCAGCTTCTGTCTGGGACATTGTAACGTGCGATGAAAAAAGAAAGGGAGAAAAACCACAGGTTAACTTTTAAAGCTTCCACACAGATGTGTCTTACATCACTTTTTTAAATGCTTGCCATTCACCCCATTGTTGAAGGAGGGATTCCTGCCCTAAAGTTATGGGAATGGCTGAACACATGACACCTGACACTGGACCGATGACATCAACAGCAGTTTATTAGTCACATGAACCCACAGCCCAGGGGAGGAGGATACTGTACATGATGCAGAGCCACAAGAAGGTTCATTCAGGAGCAGCGTGGACAAGCAGGGGCTGTGGAAGGCAGGCTTTGTAGTGTCAAGATGATGAGGTACCCCCTGGTTCCCACAGGAGGATGAAATCACCTTGTTTGAATAATCCTATAGCTGGAATTCCATAATTGATAAATTAAGTAATTCTGTAATTGGCTAGTTAGAACATTTCCTTGCTAGGAATTGAAACCTGCTACAAAAGGACTGCCCTGGTCCCTTTGATAAAGAAGGTTGTTTGGCTAGGGGACCTCATCCAAGGAAGCAGAGTGGGGAGAGGAACTTGGGATTAGGCCATCTGAAGGCCTACTGATCTTCTAATGTTAGCACATTGAGCCTTAATTTTAGGCCTTAAACTATAATCACTTCTGCTCGCATTTCCTTGGCCCAAGTTACATAAAAAATTGAATCAAGTGTCAGAAAGTAAATTAAAGATCATCTATCATTTTAAGCCAGTGGATTCTACACTTCCTTCTTTGATTGTGGACACTTTCGTTGAAATGGATCTTATATAAACATCATCATCTACAACAACAATGATGGAATCAACAAAATCAGATCAAACAGGCTTGAAGCAGGATAAGGGTCTGGGCATCCCAGTGTCTTCCCATCCACTGATGTGGCCTGACTGACCCCATGTTTCACAAATGAAAAGACTGAGGCTCAGAGAGGGAGGAGTGACTTAACACAGTAGAGTTGGTGTCTTCCAGTGGGAACGAACACATATTTCTAAGCTAGAAATAATTCCGTGGTGAAAAAAAATGTAGAGAAAAAAATAAGAGGCCAGTAGATCCTAAAAGTATGTATATATGACAGAAGAAGGGGCAAAGGAGAAGAAGGGAAGGTAGTAAAAGAAGGAAGGTCAGAGTTATTATGAAGATGAAAGGAAAGAAAGGAGAAAGGGCAAAAGCGGGAGGCAGCAAGGCCAATCCAAATGTGTGCTGTGCCGACGACTCCCAATCTCTTGGTCTAACCAGAGTCCTGAGCTTCCAACTGCCTGCTTAACATGTGACTTGAAGCCTGATATGCACTTAGTCTTGTAAGTTCAGGACACAACTCCTGATTCCCCACCCTCCTCACCCTGCTTCTCCTTAGTCTTCCTGACCTCAGTAGGTTGTACCATCTACTCAGTTTCTCAAGCCAAATATATAGACACTAGTCATTGACTCTCTTCTTTCCCTTCCTTCCCGAATCCAATCCATTAGCATTGGTCCACCTTCAAAATATATCCAGAATACGAGCCCTTCCTACCAGGTCTGCAAACTCCACCCTCTCCTGCAATGGCCTCTTGTCTAGTCTCTCTGCTTTTGGATCTCACAATCCATTTACCTCACAGCAGCCTGAGTGATCTCTAAAAACATAAATTAAACCGTATCACCTCTCTGACTGAACCTCTCTGATAATATCCCATCAGTACACAGAATAAAGTCCAGACTCTTTGTCTTACAAAGCCCACTTCCTTGGGCCCCAATCTACCTCTCATAGCTTATGTCCTATCATTGGCCACCTAATTCACTCTACGGATGCCTCTTCAGCCACACTTACCTTCTTGCCTCTTCTAAGACATGCCACGATTATACTGCCCTACAGGCTCGTACCCTAGACTCTCATGAGGTCTTACCATTTTTGTCACTCAATAAATTCATTCAATAATGAATATTCAATAATTCATTCAATAATCAATAAATAAATCCAATGAATGAATCAATTCATTCAATAATCAATAAATAAATTCAACTATTTATTCAGGTTCAGAAAATATAGCAGGCACTGTTTTCAGCACTGGGATTCTCATCTGAAATGTCTCTTCCTCAGAAAGACCTTCCTGAAACTGGCCATTTCTCCTATCACTACTTATCCCGTTATCTAACTTTATTATTACTATTATTGCACTTAAGACTACATAAAATTACATCGCATATGTTTATTAATTTGTTTTTTTTCTTACTAGGATATAAGTCCCTCAATTATAAAATATGCTCTAGGAACATGAAATAATCTAACGTTGAACAGCTCACAACTGGGGGAAAAGAATTAAATATTTTAATTATGCTTAAATATGCCATTATAACCAGATGAAAAGTGTATGTTTGAAATGTCAAAAAATGATGGCGGTATTGTGGATAATTAGGGAGTAGAGGGCAGTAATAAATTTACTGAGCTAGGAAATTTATTACTCACCACAATCTATTTACTTCCTGCACAGGCACATAAAATAAATAAACTAATTAAAATGTAAGGAAATATAAAAGCATTGAGGTAATTCCTCAACATCCTTGGGCCAGTAACTGAAGAAGAGTGGTTTACTTCTTTGGTCCTCAGAGCTAGCTGCAAATCAGAATCTTTTGAGAATTATTTTTACACATGCAAATTCAACAGCCCCATCTCTGGAGATTCTGATTCTCCAAGGCTGGGGTGGAGCCTAGGAAACTGAATATGTCAGAAAACCTTCCCAAGGCATCTGATGATCAGTCTTGCTTGGAAACCTCTGGGCTAGTAACTTACCCCGTACTATGTTTTCACTAGACTAACCAGGTATTTGAATACACTGGCCAAATGGATTGCTTCGGGCTTGAGCTTGGTCATTGTTGATCTGGAGCTTCATGTATTTTTCCCATGGCAATATAATGAACCTTGAATTCTGGGCTATAGAGAATACGTAGGTTATGTTGTATCCATGAAGGCAAAGTCAAGTCCTTGGTTATATCTTTGTTGGGAATGTTTGTCTTTTCCCAGAATGATTTTATAAGCAGGAAAACCAAAGCAGCAGCTTCCCCCAATCGAGCCTGTGGCACTAGTGAAATGTGGAAAGCTGAGCACTGACATCCACCTTTCCATCTTCCACTACAAAAAACTAACCCCTTAAGGTACAGTGTGTCCTTGGTCAGTACCTACCAACTTTGGCACGCTAGTTTATTTGATTAGATGCTGAGATGTGTCAGCAACAACTGCCATGATTCAATGCATTTAATGGATTTAAACATCCCATGAGGAAATGAAATAGGACACAATTCTTATGCCAGTCTTCCTTTTCTAACTGGGACTTAATTCTCCACTGGGAGGGAATAAACATGTGAAACCAAATTCTGTAGCCTACAGCATGCTGGTTTCGGTTGTCCCGGACTCTTTCATGCCTCACTGGCATTTGCTGATTATATTTACAGGGCAAAAGTGATTTTGACCTCACAGTACCTTTGGGAAGTAAACCTAATGGGCAGGCGAACAACCAATTGCAGTGTCTAGGAAACTAACTCAGTACATTTCCAATCTTTAAAACTCAAGTTTTCTGAACTAGGGATTGGCACAGCAGTACAAGGATTTGAGTTTTATGGGGCTGGATGAAAACTGTATATTATCGTAAAATGGAAAGAAATAAAGATTTTTAAGTTACCTGGACATTTTATTTGAAGCCAGACCGTTTACCGTTCTAAAGCTGCACTATAAATCCAGATCATGGCCATGAATCTAGGTGGAGGGGGAGTGGGGGTGTTTAATTGCAATAAGTCCTCTTTGACAATGTGTTGATGTCCTAAGCCAGGGGTCCCCAATCCCCGGTCTGCAGACCCATACCGGTCCGCGGCCCGTTAGGAACTGGGCCGCACAGCAGGAGGTGAGCGGCGGGCAGCACGCGAAGCTTCATCTGCCGCTCCCCGTCGCTCGCGTTACCGCCTGAACCATCCCATTACTGGCACCCTCCCACCCCCACACCCCTGGCTGTGGAAAAACTGTCTTTCACGAAACCGGTCCCTGGTGCTAAAAAGGTTGGGGACTGCTGTCCTAAGCCACCAGCAATAGCTGACCAGCTGAAGGAGTTTGTATAGGCCTGCTGGTTAATCTGAAATGCAAATGCCACACCAGACAGTCTGCTTTTCTGTGAATTCGTTTTAGTTGGGAAGACACCCTGCCAGAAGCTGGAAGCTCTCCTGCTTCTGTCTAATGTATGCAAATACTTTAAAACTCATTCCTCAGTTCAGAAGGCTGCAATTGAAAACCACCCCTGCGATTCCTCACTCTAGTCTTAGGCATGGGACAAGGGAAACTGTTTTTCCCTCCCAATCCTCCATTCCTCTTTCATATTCCATCACTCACCTCAACGGGATTCTCTGAGACAAAAATAAGCTTCCCAAAGAAATTTCAACTGGCTCCATCCCACTGTTGCCTTTGATAGGTCAAAACCTGAGACTCGTTTGTGCGCTACTGCATAATTAATAAGAAGTACAGTACAACAACTGGCAGAAAATATTAATAAATACATAAAACGACAGAAGACATCCCTTCATAGAATAAACACAAATGAATGATCAGTGGGAGAACATTAGAAGTGACAGAACAATCTTGGCCAAAATAAAGACCCTTGGCTACTACATCCATTATTGGGAACAGAGATATAAGAAATGGGATATAACAGACTGACAAATAATTATAAGAGATGGTGGCCAATGCCATCAAAAGATAGCAATAAAGTAGTGGAGTTGTTTAGAGATGAGAAAGTCCCTGTCCCAGGTAACATTTAAGATGAACTCTGAGGTGAAGATAAGACTTGGCTATATGGAGATCAGGGTCAGGCAAAGCCCTTCAAGCTAAGGGTCAGCATTGCCAAGGCATGAAATGAAGAAAGTGATAGAATGTATAAAGAATAGTAAATAATCATAGTTCCTTAGTTTTTGGACTTAGAGAATGGGTGTGCAGGCTTGGCAACAGGGTGAACCTGGAGCCTGACACCATGGGAGACAGCCTGGAGGTTGGGTCTGCGAGGGCCAGCCTGGTGCTGGGATGGGCCAGGAACCCAGATGAGTGGGAGCCAGCCTGGAGACTGGGGCCATAGGGACCGATCTGACATTGGGTTAGACCAGGAGCCTGCATCCATGTGAGCAAATCTGGAAGCTAGATCCAGGCTGTGTTGGTCTGGCACTGGAGTGGACTGGAGCCTGGGCTTACGGGAGCCTCCTGTGCCTGTGGGAGCTGGCCTGGTGCTTGGGGTCTGTGGTGAAGTTGGGTGCTTACTTTACTCTCCTTCCCAGGTGGAGAGGGTATCTGTCTCTTCGCTGGGCTGCCTGGACTTAAGGGAGGGGTGATAGAGATAATGTAAAACTATCTTTACTACCCTCTTAGCTATGTCTTTTCTATCCTCCTGTCAGGGACTGTAATCTTTCCAGTACCTGATATCCTGGAATCCTTAGCTCTTGTGGAAGTATCTTTTGTGTGTGGATGGCTGCTCATAATGATGTTTCTGGTTGGGGAAGAATGCTAGAAGTTCCTTACCACCATCTTGCTTGAACATTTAAAATTTTGCTGGAGTCCAATTCATCTTTTTTTTTTTTTTTTCCTTGTGCTTTTGCTGTTGGGTCTAAGAAGGCTTTGCCTTATCCAATGAGGACTTGCTCGATGTTTGCTTCTAAGTTTTATAGTTTTAGGTCTTGCATAGGTCTATAATTGATTTTGAGTTAATTTACATGCATGATGGGGTCGAATTGCATTCTTCTGCATGTGGATATCCAGTTGTTCTAGCACTGTTTGTTGGAAAGACTATTTTTTCCTCATTGAATAATCTTGGCAGCACTGTTGAAGCCAACTGACCACAAATAGTCTTACATATGGACTCTTAATTCTGTCCATTGTCTATCCTTACACTGATGTCACTATGTCTTAATTACCATAGCTTGGCAATAAGTTTTAAAATTGAGACGTGTGAGTCCTCTTACTCTGTTCTTTTGCAAGACTGCTTGGCTATACTTGATCCCTCACATTTCCATATCAATTTAGGATCATCTTGTTAATTTCTATGAAAAGTCCAGCTGAGATTTTCACAGGGAATACACTGAAGCTGTAGATGAAATGGGGAAGTACTGTTATTTTAACAATATTAAATTTTATAATCCACAAACACAAGCTATCAGTCCATTTATTTTATCTTCCTTCATTCTAGTTAACAATGTTTTGTAGTTTTCAGAGTTCAGGTTCAATGCTTTTATGTTAAATTTAATTCTAAGTATTTTATTCTTTTTGATACTGTTGTACATTGAATTGTTTTCTTCATTTACTTTCAGAGTTTTTTTTTTTTTTTTTGCTGGAGATAGAAATACAATTGATTTTTGCATGTTGCTCTTGATTCCTGCAACCTTGCTGAACTTGTTTATTAGTTCTCATAGTTTTACAGTGGACTTCTAAAGGATTTTCTATATACATGATCATTTACAAGCTCATGTTATCTGTAAATAGGGATGGTTTCACTTCTTCATTTCCAATCTGGGTACCTTTTATATCTTTTTCATGCCTTACTGTCATGGCTAGAACTTGCAGTATAATATTTAACAGAAGTGGCAGGGGTGTCATGTTCTTGATCTTAGAGGGAAAACATTTGGTTTTTCAGCATTAAATGTGATGTTAGCTGTGGGTTTCTCATAATATACTTTATTAGATTGAAGAAGTTCTAGCACATATTCTTTTAAAAACAAATGCAAAAATGAATAAATACTTGATGAATTGACTTGAATTCTATGGCTCATTCTCAGAGCAGTTTTGAGTATACCATCCTTGACCTCACAAAAAGGAATCAAATTCAGAGTCTTTTGAGAAAGTAAGCTGAAAACTTTAAGCCATCCATTTTACCTGATTTTTAATGTTTCCTTCTAAGCAGCCCGTTACCTCTTTATTCCTCTGTTACCCTGATTTTCATTCTGGTTGTAATAATTTTTAATGATATAATCTTGTCTCTAATGATGATTCTAACGCTAATGCTTACCAGCTTTCTTCACATCATTCATTATCAAAGCCTGATAAGCTCCAGGTGAAGAATCAGGGCAGTTTCTTCAGAAAGTAGAAATAGTAGCCATTAATGAGGCTTAGCCGTTTCAGGCAATGATGAACACTTGATCAAATGGAAACCCCAAGGAGACTATTTTCTGGTAGTTTCTTACAGCTTCTACTAACAATGAGAGTTCAATTAAAGTTACACCAATGGATAATACTGAAACATCAGACAGCTTATTTTAAATAAAACTTATTGCTAAAAATTCATCTACTTTTATAAAGAGCGGGTGCTGGGAGAGCTGCTGCATCAACAAGATTGCTCAAGGTCAATTGGGTAATCAATATATATACACACATATGCACACACAGGAATATACACATGAATAGTCAGGTGTGTGTGTATATACATATATTCACGTGAATTTTTTTCCTTAATATCATCTATTATCCAAAAACTAAATAGTCAATAAACATTAAAGGGGGCTCAAGCTTATTAGTAATTAGGGAAATACAAATTAATAAGACAAAGACATATATTGCACACATAACAAATTGATAGAAATTTAAAAGTCTGATATCAAGTGTTGGAAAGGATGCAGAACTCAAAAACTCTAATGCATTGCTATGGGGAAGAGAGATAACATCCTTCCGGAAAGACAGCTTGGCATTAAATAGTAATTGTGAAGATGCATAGAACTGATGCCCTCTACCACCATTTGCCCTCTATTCCCTTGTAACTCATAATCTCTTCCATATTTCCACTCATTTAGCTGGCCTACTACTCAATAAAGACAAGCCACCATTTTTTGTACATAAAATCCTATTCGAAATGAGGTTTAAATATTTTGCAAAGTTCACTGGGATTCATTGAAAGAGAGGCCCCAAATGAAGTACTTTGGTAATGGAAGTTTAGGGAGAAGGGCAGGGGATAGCTGTCTCCTTAGTATCATTGTTTTATCTTCTTAAACTAAATAGTAAAGACTTTTGTGAAAGATCTCTACTAAATCATAAAATATGTGTTCTTGCTTTCTGGATTTTTAATTAAGCATAGAGGGAAGCTATACGTGATTTTTAGGGAAATACATTTGAGACTTGAGCCAATGAAATAGGAATTATGATTGTTAGGATGGGCATTCTAGCAGATAACAAATTTTACCTTCTTAATTTTGCCCTAGTCAAGGTTAGTAATACCACCTAGTCAGAGAGATAATTTCCAAGCAAGGGTCATGTAACTTTTCAATTATTAGATGACACAGAAAATACTTTTGAAATATTGGAATTTTTCTTCCTGAATAACAAAGAAATTCTTTTTTAGTAGCTGTCTAGAAAATCCCCAACCAACATAATACTTAGTTAAGAAAAAGTAACCAGGAGATTTTTAAACGTAAATGTTCATAAATGTTTGAAATCAAAAGATTTGAGAAGGCAGCAATCTTTACTTACATTTGATGCAAGCACATAGTTATGGTTCTAATATTATATTTGCAGGCTCAATTAGCAAAACAAAAAAGGCTGCCTTCACGGTGGATTAGAATTTTTTTTAAGAAAACAAGAACAGGGGTTCCTAAGCAAGTAATCCTTGGATAAAATTCAGAGGGCCTATAAAATTGGATAATAAAATCTGTATATTATTATTTCACTAATTATAACTAAAATTAAGTATTTTCTTCAGTTATGAATTAAGGGCAATAATCCACGGAAGTATTAATAAAAACTGTGACCATGATGAACAGGAACTGTCGATTTTTTTATATCACTCTATACTTGCAGATAGCTTGAAATATTTTCATCTGCTACTTTGAAATTATAGTAGCTATTTAGACTGGGCAGTAGACCTTTTATGTAAAACATTAATGAAGAAGCACATGTAACATACACCACAAATTTAGTTTTTTAAACATATTTTGATAACTATTGCAAATAATATATGTAAGTATATGTGTTTTCTTTTATTACTTTAAAAATATTTACCTGGAAGTGGTCTGTTGGTATTACAGTCTGCTAAGGGGTTGATAGAACCTGCATAAAAACCCCTAGTATAGAGGGAATAGGAAAGCAGGCTGTTTAGCTGTGCCTCTTGCCTGGACAAAAGGAATCTGCACACACCCCACCATAGGTCATCTAGCATGCATTCACCTGCCCTTGCTCTCTCTTTGTATCTCTCCTTTGATTCTTCCAGGTGATGGTAGATAGCTAATTGAGGATCACTTTTAAGATCCTGGGTCCGTTTTTATCAGAGAAGCAAGAAACAGGAAATTAACACTGGTTTAAACAGAAATGAAAATGAATAGCTTGCATGACAAACCTAGAGGTACAGCAGCTTCAGAAGGGATCTGTGAAAGTGATTCCAGCCATCATGTGCAGATACTACAATGTCCAGGGGAAGCATAAAGGGAGTGTCTCCCTCCGTGTTTACTACATAAAGCAAGAAAATATTTCCGAGAACTTCCCGTGATGGTTTCCTTTGCGTCTCATTGGCCAAGACCAGATTGTATTCCTATTTCTGAACCGGCCATTGACAAGGGGACTCTGAGCCTCACGACTGGCTTTTGAGGGTGGAGTGGATATTGTAGACTCAATCTCTGAGACCCGGAAGGTATCGTGCCAGAATGTGAGCCCTTCCAGGGGAAGCTTTATATCTTATTTATCTCTGTATCCAGCTGCCCACAGAGTGCCCAGCACATTTTAAGTGCCCAACTAATGTTTAATGTCATTAAACAGAGATTGCCAAAACAATAAAATGAAGTGGCTTTGTTTTCCCAGGAATGTCCTCAGAGCCCTCCCAACTTATTCCCTGCCCTCTTTCACTCTAAAAGAAGCATCGATCAAGATGTTTTGGGGATGTGTTTTAGTGGTTTGCCATAGGTACTTGTATGGAGTTTTTCGATAAGAATCCAGAAAAACAAAAAGAAAAATGTCTAATGTTTTAGCTCAAAATGCATCATCAAATCCATCAGGCTATCAATATGCAGCTAGCATGATAACCAGGCTTCACTATTAAGTATCATTCTAATTTTTATTCATCCTAAGGTCATTGGTATCAATCTCTCAATAAATCAAGTCAAATTTAATATATATCAAAGAGCGTGATTAATAATAAGGAGACACTATCAACTAATAAAGCCTCCAAATTTGGGTTTGAGAGAATCTGAGACTAAGAAAATCCAATGAGAGGAAAGTTATTTGAAAGATATTTTTAACCTGATGGAAAAAAGAAGTGAACTAAAATTATACCATCTATTATAATATTTCAAACTCAAACATTTGAATTCCTTTCGAAAGAAGGGAACTAGAAATGCAACAACCTCTGAAGAATGGAAGGCATGAGATCCTCTTATCCTTCCATGTCAATTAGTCTCCAGTCAAGCTTGAAGTGAAGACAGAATATAGAGCCATTAGGAGGTGCTGTGGTGGTATCAGGGAGGTGAAGGCAAAGGACTTTGATGTGAATAGTCAGGAACTCTCAAAGCAACATTGGCCATTTTCTAGAATAGATGCCCACAGCATGCAGAGAAATCATGGTAGCTGCACTGAAGGGGAAGGACTGAGCTCAGGCAAGACACAGCTGTTTGATGCTCTTCAACATGTGAGCTTTTCATGCTCCTTCATTTACATCCTCTTGTATGAGAACCGGGGACAAAAGCCACCCAGGGTTTCCTGATAAAATAATCAGGCCCCCAAAACCTATCTTCTTTGGTTGTGGCTATTTAAAATCATATATTTGTGATGGATCTACCTTGTACAGAGGATTGCTTTTAACGGGCAAAACAAACTCGTGAAGATAATATAGTAGCTTACACTTTTACTTATCTCAAGAGTAATATTTACGTTGAGCCATAGATGCCAATAGCTTCTTAACCCAATGATATACTTAATGATGGAACTGTCTAGAAAGCCAGAGGGAGTGCTATATAAAAATAAAGAAAAGAATTCTTTACACCAGGGAACAGCAAACTAAAGTACCTTCATCCAGGTGATTGCTCAACATGCTCCTTTGGGAAGAAAAACATTTAAATTTATATTTTTATTTATGTTATCCTTTTAAGTTTGCTTGATGGTACATAATTTATTGTTTTAGTAGGACACATTTACATTTTATAAATAAATAAATTTACATATATTGGGGTTGCATGTGCTATATTTTTTGTTTGTTTGTTTTCCTTATAATGATGTACATTGTTCCACTCAGACCTTGCCATCTTGATATGCTACCTCCATTATCTAAGCCTGAAGAATATTCTCGCATTCTGATCCAACTGCTGTAGAAGGCGTGGGCCTGGCTGTTTCTGCTCCATTTCAATAAAAGTTTAAGGTATTGGGAACCTGGTTATAAGGGACATTTTCTTTTTTACATAGAAAAAACACACGACTGATTGAGCTAGGATATCTCTGTTGTCCACGAGTTATCAGTCCAGTACTCTCAATCTGTATAGCAATTCTGCACCAAGTTACACGTTGAGCGATGGTGAAGTGCTTATGTTTCTAGATGCACTGCCTATGAGTGCTTGGTGTATTCCCTCTTTATGATGATGATCATTTTTTTCTACTCACTTAAAGCCAGCAGTTTGAAATGGTAGTCTTTTTCTCCTGGTAAACAATTTCTACCCTGTCTCAGTCTGCCTAGCGAATACAGTGAAAACCATTCAAAATATAACTTCAATATTATAAAAACACACAGTTAAAATTTTTTAGAAAAATCCCAGCATCGAATTAGAAAAGTCAACATGGAGATGAATGGAATCCGATTTCTAAAGGGCAGCAATGCATTCTGACAAAGCAAGAGGAAAGCTCACTGACTATTCAAAATAGAACCCATTAGAATGTTGGAATACTTCTCAAATCCAAGTCCTTATACTGCCAGTGTTTTACAAAATATTTTCTATAGAATATATCAGGAGCTACTTGACCCTTTTTATTTTTTTTTTTCAGTAGCTTTGTACGGATCAGAGGCCTAGGATAACTTTAAAAAGGGAAAGGACTCATCTGGTTCAGAAACTAACTGTCCAGCTGAACCGTGAGATGAGGACACGGGCACTTCTACCCTAGCTCCAAATCCACACTGTGAATGAGGCTTATAAAAAGATAGAGGGAAAATAAAAATCCTCTTCTTTGTGCTTCTTTCAGTGACAGAGAACGGAGTAAGTAGTGTCAGGAGAGAGGGGAGGAATCAGCCCGTGATTTTCCCCTTTATTTAAAGATGATTATCTTGGGAGATCCCTTTGTATATGCTCCTTTTATGTTCTTATCATCAAGGGAATTCAGCTTGGGTTCCTGGCTATGCCCAGCTTCAAGAAATTATATATATATGTAGAAAATCCATGGATGTTACTAAAATTGGTCTGGTCTGGTCCATGGGCTTGAGATGCAAATATGATCACAGCCCAGTTATTTTTTTCAATGATTAAAGTGCAGGCTGACTTTTTTGCACTGCTCACACATTATTTTTTTTTTAATGACCTAAATATACTTGCCCAAAGAAAAATGTGAGAACATCAACTTATTTAAATAGCATGGGCAGAATGCTGCTGATTGTTTTAGCTGGGTGATGACGGTTTCTTATACTATTTATGTACGTGTATGTTTTAAATTTCTCATAAGCGTATGTTTTTAAGAAGTAAATTCAGGGGCAATTCTGCAAGTCATTACACTCAATGAGCTGTGCCCCAGGAGAGGCATCTTCCCTCAGTGGGTTTCATTTCCTGTCTGCTTTCAGAGTGAAATCATCTTTCTGTGTGAAGAGTAAGTCCAGGATTCTCTGCAATGTGTTTTTCTTACAAAATGGATGCCAAATGAAAGGCAACTCATCTTCATCGGATGCTCAAGTGAAGACACTCAACTTTGTTCTAGTGCTAGAGATAATGTCTGCACATGCTTAAGAGCTAGAGGGAAAAGAAACTTTAGTGTACTAAATGAGAAAGGATTCCAAAGGTGGCATTCTCTAAAGAGATTTTCAAGGGAATTTCACTGTATGTAATTTTTGCCTTATATATTCACTTGAGACCCTAAATCCTTTTTGAAGCATCACCCGCCACCCATGCCAACTGTCCATGACACGCTTGGGGTCAGTTCTTCAGAAGCCAAAGATATCAGGAATCTCATTAATCTCTAATATTTAACCCGTGTCCCCTGCATCAGCAGGCGGACTCTCAACCACTGCGCCACCAGGGAAGCCCAGTCTGGCCTCTTAATGCCCTGCAACGTCACTGTTGAAAACTTGCTCTGTACACTCCACAGCTATTGTTTCCAGGGTCTTGAGGGGTTTCTGGTCTCCTTATCTCCCATATAAATTCAATCCTTTCCTCCCAAGAAATTTCTTCACTCTAATCGAACAGTTTTAACCACTGAGCCTGCCTCCATTACTGATAGTTGGATCTAAGGAAGAGAAATGAAAGGGTGGGAGGCAACAGATCTGTGCTTTATCGTTTTCAGAGTCTGGAAACAATCCCCTGTTTCTTTCCTGGAGCAAGGCCTTAAGCCTGAGATAACTAACTAGACTCCAGGGTTCATTTGAATTAAGAGTAAACAAAATTATTCTTTAATCTTTTCAGTGAACCCAACCATTTCAAACCCAAATTGGCTGCAACTATTAAAAGAAGACAAAAGAAACAAGAGAATCAGAGAAGCAAAGACTTAGGGTCATCTAATGTGGGTCCCTAAGGATACAGCCTGAAGATGCCTGAGAGGCCTCTGGGAGGGAGAGAGGCTTGTCTTGAAAACTCATGACCAAAATATTAATATCTGTGCATAAATAGTTTATCCTAATGAAGTTTAAGACATCATTTTATATTGCACTTAGGAGAGTCTAAGGAGTGAAAGAAGGGCAGACTTGAGTGGGGAATGGAATTGGACACATCTTTTTCAGCTGGTTTATTTCCATGGGTATCCTTCTCTTTCCTAAGTCATTTCTACCATTGAGATATCTGAGGCTGGTAGTTACTATGAATCTCTTTAGAACCATTTCCATATTGATGAAATTGTGTGCCTATGTGTTTCTGTCTGGACAGACCTTTTTTTTTTTAAGATTTTTTGTTTGATGTGGAACATTTTTTTTTTTAAGTTGTTTTTTTTTTAAACATCTTTATTGGGGTATAATTGCTTTACAATGGTGTGTCAGCTTCTGCTCTATAACAAAGTGAATCAGTTATACATATACATATGCTCCCATATGTCCTCCCTCTTGCGTCTCCCTCCCCCCCCACTCTCCCCATCCCACCCCTGATGTGGAACATTTTTAAAGTCTTTATTGAATTTGCTACAATATTGCTTCTGTTTTATGTTTTGGTGTTTTGGCCACGAGGCATATGAGATCTTAGCTCCCCAACCAGGGATCGAACCTGCACCCCCTGCATTGGAAAGCAAAGTTTTAACCACTGGACTGCCAGGGTTAAGACAGTCCTATTTTAAAATCTCAAAACCTCTGTCACTTACTAGGTGTCATCTTAATTCATTACTTAATCCCTCTTTATTTTTAAAACAGAAGCTGAAGTATATACCTCAAAGTTTGCTGGGAGACTTAATCTGGAGAATATTTATAAAGCAATTTAATTCATGGTAAACACTCAGGAAATCGTCCCCATCCTACCTTTAACACTTTAATTCACAAGGCATCAGAATATACTCCATCCTTATGGAGTATAATTATTATTATTATATTTTGCAATGTAAATTTGAAAACTGAGTAGTCTTCTCTCAGTAAATATCTACTACAGGAAAAATGACTAAGAGAAACCTACATGGGCCTTAAAAAAATAAAGCTATGGAGATAAAAGAAACATGGGCTTAGGACTTCCCTGGTGGTGCAGTGGTTGAGAGTCCTTCTGCAGATTCAGGGGACACGGGTTCGTGCCCCGGTCTGGGAGGATCCCACATGCCGCGGAGCGGCTGGGCCCATGAGCCATGGCCACTGAGCCTGCGTGTCCGGAGCCTGTGTTCTGCAATGGGAGAGGCCACAACAGTGAGAGACCGTGTACCAAAAAAAAAAAAAAAAAAGATACATGGGCTTTATTTCTCTGGATCTAAAACAGCCAGGTAGCTGGATTAATTTAGCTAAGTATTAAGTCAATTAAAAAAACCATTAGGTAAGCAATTTGTTGAATGGTTCGTTGTGGTGATATCATCAAAAGAATTCCAAGCAGAAGGTTTTTTGGTGAACATCTCACCTTTGTCTTTTCCTGCTTCTCCTTTCTATACTGTTCGTTCTATTGTGTTTTGAGGGGAAGTTAGAAAATTGTAAAATAATATAAGCTCATTGTTAAACAAATAAGCAAAAGAAAAATATTTAAATTCAAAAATGAAATTTCCATCTTACTCAAGCATATCCTTTGGAAAGAGTCATGATAATATTTTGGTACATATCTTACAATTCTTTGTATATATTGTTCTTTACCTTTTAACTTAGCAACATGTTTTGTTCATCTTTCCAAGTTAGTGTGTAAAGAACTACTTCACTCATTTTAACTGCAACTAGGATTACATTTTAAAATATACCCTGACACATTTAACTAACCTCCTGATCGATGGACATTTTCTTACTTTTCTTTGATGAAGCTCTACTGAGTCATTCATTTCATGGGTTTCTGTGTCAGAGGAAAAGTAGGAATATCCCTGCCAAGCATATGTCTTTGGGTCCCTGAAAACTAGGAGGCTCCAGTGACACATGCAACCACTTAGAAAGGCAAAAAGTCCCACTGGGTAATGTGAATTTAGCCAAGCTACATTTTTGTGGGCTAACCAGCATTTCTGTGTGCTTGATAATTTTTGGAAACACCTCAAAATTCTGTTAAATTTACTATATATTATCTTTAGCTTTCGAAATGTTGTTGTTTGTGATCTGGCTCCTGTCCAGCCTCAGTTCTTACTCCTTCCTCACATGCTCTCCAAACTCAGTCATCCAACTGCTGGCTGCCATGCACAGAGGACAGACTTCATCCCACCCTACCTCTATGAATGGTGTGCTCTATGCCACAGATCCCCCCTTCCCTAGCCTCTTTATTGAAATATTCCACATTCAAAGCCCTTGACTATTGTTTCCTCTGTAAATCTCTCCCTCTCCTCCTCTCGTACCACCTCACGAAACACTCTATTATTTTCTTCTCGCCACTTCCATTGCACAATGTCTAGTTTTCAGATAAAATACTTTTTGTATCCTATCGTAATAATGTGTTTCAGTCTGGCTTCTTTTCTGCAGAATAGGATTCTTGAGGGCGGGGACCACTTTGCCAGTGTTTAGCCCAGAAAAGGAAGTGCCTAGATATCAGGTGACTTGACTCAAAAGGGAAGCCACCTCGAGATCCTCTTCTCATCCTGCGTAAGCTCCAGAGGAGAGAAACTGACATGGTACTTCTATGGTCTGGAAGTGCATGTGGACATTTTTATATGATCGTTATTTCACAAGTTGCCTTTTCTGCTCAAGCTGAGAATTATGTCATCCATCCTTTACTGTACACATTTCCCACTGCTAAGTAATGCTCAACAATGTACTGTAGCATCCAGTACAATCACAAGTTCCATATGGCTCCTCACACATTTACTTTTATGTGCATTGGCAATTTAGAATGGCACTGTTCATTATGTTTGAGATGTCAGCCCAGCTGGAGCCTATCCAAGGATGTGTACTTAGACTGTCAGAAAGTGAAAGGCTGACATTGGGCATGACTCATTACCGTGCAATAGATGTAAGAGAGCATTTCAGGGGAAAATCAGCTTTAATCAGTGTCAGTAGATGTCATGTGATTTTTTTCCCAGCACTGATAACGATGCATCAATTCAGAAGTGACAGCTGCCGGACACCACATGTTGTGTCCTTTATGCTTCTTCGTATCACCAAGCTTCAAACTCTGGTCACTGGTCTCATTTGCTTCTGGTTTTGGAGGACCAACAGTAATACCAATTAAGACCAAAAAAATAAGGATCCTTTCTACAGAAATTAGGTATGTAATCACAGTGATTATCATAACTGTAACTGTATACAGGGAAGGCTCTCTGCTTACCTGAAGATTACATGGAAAAAGTAAGATATTCCCAAGGGTAACACCTTATGTACTCTCTAATAGCTTATCTTCTTTAAGTTTTGTACAAGCCCTGTGACGTAGATCGATATTATCATCTCTGTTTAGCAGCTGAGACATCTGAGGTTCAGTAAAGTTAATAATTAAGTGGTGTGTCCCACTAAAAATCAGTGGTTCAGGAGGACCCAAACCAAGGTGTTCTGCTTCCATGGATTTTCAGATGAATATTCATGATGGAAAAATTCTAGATCAAATAATTCAAGAAACCAAACTACAGATAGTCCAAAAGAGCTCTAGATAAGAGCAGTGATCAAAGTAAAGAAGCTAAAAGAAGACAACTTTCCCCAAGTTTTTCATTTTCCCAACAATGGCCCTATATTTCTGGCATCTTAAAATAAGCCCAATAAGTAGAAGCTATCTCTACCTTCCCACAAGTTGCACAGAAGCACCTTGTCAAAGTATCAAGAGCTATACATTTCTCCAATTTGTTACTTCTATAGAAATACTGTCTGTTCAATTCTTAACAGATTAGTTCTACTGGTAGTTCCCCAGAAGGAAAGGACTCTGGATGTATCTTTTTATAATATGGCTACGCAAATAGATAAGGCTTTTTTTCTGATGGTGCTATAAAATGTGAAAAAAGCTATTTTCTCCTCAAGGGATAGACCCTCTGAGGATGCCACTAGGTAGACAAAAACCTAAGGAATTTTGATACATGCTACCATATCCTTGCCCCTAGGATACTTAGTATGAAATCCTTTTTCTTCCCTTCTCTATTACTTTCTTTCTCTTGCCATGCCTTAATAACTCTGAGAAAGAGAAATCTGAAAGCCATGGCTGTTCCAATTTATTGGACTTTTTAAAGACAGCTTCATGGGATCCCCAGTGAACTTCAACGGTGTGGGTGATGGATTCTAGGATCTATCAGACTAGTAGAGCTTCTCGCTTTCTAGAATCATTTTTGAAATGCAATAAATAATTCCTGAGCAATTTGGAAGAAAATTGATTCTCACTAGGAGACAGAATAGGTAAAAACCTACTCAGTAAATCACAAAAACACAGCACACATTTTTGTTTGTTTGTATTAAAATAGGACCAGGAGTCAAGCACGTCAAGATAAAGTTATACATACAGTTGCTTCCCTTCAGGATATTCATTTTGCCAAACTGAATATCCTTGTCTTTAGAACAATATGGAAAATTATCCACTGGATGATAATATAGTTAGTGTATGCATAGCCTGTTAAATCATTTTGCCAAATATTTTGATTATAATGTTAGAAGAAAGCTTTGTGTGTGCTGTTGTATCTCAGGGAAATATTAGAATATCCCTGGTTTTTGTTTTGTTTTGTTTTTTTAAACCATTTGTTTCTGACAATAACAAATACCTCTGGGGTGATTAAATTTTCAGGAAGTCATTTTCATGAGCCTGATAATCATTAACAAATTATTTTGAAGTAATACCTTAAATTGACTAATTAATGGTAATAGGTTAATAATTATAAGAGGGAGTTTCTTTTGACGAAATGAAATAATTGCTAGGTGCTGGGTAGATGGCTGGTATATTCCTCAGTTGATGATTTTAAAATATTTAAAGTGTCTTAATTAGTTGTTAGTGTTTAAAATATTAAAAATAATTTGGGGCTTCCCTGGTGGCGCAGTGGTTGAGAGTCCGCCTGCCGATGCAGGGGACACGGGTTCGTGCCCCGGTCCGGGAAGATCCCACATGCTGCGGAGCGGCTGGGCCCGTGAGCCATGGCCGCTGAGCCTGCGCGTCCTGAGCCTGTTGCTCTGCAACGGGAGAGGCCACAACAGTGAGAGGCCCGCGTAC
>NW_020185324.1:8020280-8060299 GCF_003031525.2 Neophocaena asiaeorientalis asiaeorientalis | reverse complement strand
CCAAAAAATGGAGGGGCCCGCGTCCCCCCCCCCAAAAAAAAAAAAAAAAAAAAAAAAAACTGATAAAACTTGCGGCTGAAGTAAGACATCAAACCTTGAGCTTTGCCTTCCAGAGAACAGGGAAACAGCTGACCAGTGAGAAGGCACGGTATGGTCACATGACTAATTTTATCCAACGGGATGTAAGCAGAAGTAATAAGTTTCACGTCTAAGACAAAGGGGTTAAGAAGTGCATGTTCTTTCCTATGTTTTCTTTCTCCTTTCATCAGTCTGATGTAAATGAGCATGAAGACCTTAGAAGCCATATTATTATGATGAGTGGAACTATGAACGCCACCTGGGTCCATGAATCATTAGGTAAAAATCTGCCCATTGACTCAGAACTGTTATCAGACTGTTACGTGAGTGATACATTTTCATTATGTTAAGACACTGTAATTTTGTTATGCTTTGCTTTCATCAGAGCTGGTGTTACTCTAAGTAAAAAGGTTAAAGCTCTGTAAAAGTCATTGTTTTGCCCATTAAAATGGGGCATCTTGAGTTCTAGACTTAGTGGTCTGTATGTGACAGGCTCTGGCTGGTGGTAATTCTCTCACCTACTAGAAAATGGATGACCCAGTGTCTGGAAGGTAAAGAGTGCCAGGACTACTATCCTCCATTCTTTTTGTTTTTCCTTATTATTATTATTTTACTAGCTGCATGGATATTAGGAGAGTGAAAACATTTCATGTTTTCTGTTGGGCTAAAAACAGAAAGTTTTAAGAGTCTGGGACCTAGAGATGGTAAGTTCTGGAAATATAGTTTATAAGTGTTAGAATGTCAATTTGTCCTACATGAATTATTTTCTTACCATACTATGGCATGCAAGAGCCAGTCCAGGTATATACTGAATATTTCATTAATAATGTGAATGTTGACATAGGGTGTGTTTTTCAAATTTGTGATAGAGACAAAGATGAATGGGAAGGCTAATAAAGTAGGTGACAGAATCTGTCATTTGCTTTCATGCTTCCAAGCTGTTGTCTGAGTCTTTCATTTGGCCTGAAATCCCCTTATTCTTTCTTTTTCATCTAGCTAACTCATATACATCTTTCAAAAATTCGTTGACTGTCACCTCCTACAAGAAGCCTTCTGTCCTCCCACCAACAGCTGATTTAGATGGCTTTTATCTATATTTTCTCAATGCCTTGCCCTCAAATATAGTCTAGAAGTCATTGATTTTATTTATTTATTTATTTATTTTGTCAAGTCGTCTATAATTTTTCTCATGGCAGACATTTTATCTTATTTCACTCTCTACCTTCAAAGTCTAGCATGGAGCCTAGCAGTTTATTTTATATCCTGTCATGTTCTAAGACTAATTGGAATTGAATGAATGAAAGACCAAATCAGGACTTTAAAAAAATCAATAATCTCAAATGATAAGCTCAAACAATCGAGACAAAATAAAAGTGTTATTAAAAAAAACAACGTTTTTTTTTCTTAAATAGATAGAAACAAAAAACAAACAAAAACACTCTCTACTGAAAATAAAGATCACAGAATTTATGGCTTCACAAAATTAAAGTAAAAGTTATCTGCAGTTTTAGAGAACCAGAGGCTCAGAAAAAGTCAAAGAAGAGAGTTACATAAATACAAGCAGAGGATCTTGCTCAGTTTAGGGAAGAGTGCCATATGTTCTCTAGGATGAAGGTACATCTGTGGTATTCTTTACAATGGCAGGTGCCATTACTCAGGAGAAACCAGAGGATGCCCAAAAGACAATGACTAGAACAGTGACAAGGACAGATCTAGGATTCTTTAAAGGAAGACATTTCAAGTATCTGGGTGCTCTCATGTATAAAAAGGAGTTGAATTACTTTGTTAGATGCTAAAGGTACAAAATGGGACAAATACATAAAAGTTGCAGAAGATAAGTTGTGCAAGTTTGGAGAAAAATATTCTAATAATCAAGGCTTTTCAAAAATATCTAGGGCCATTTTGGACAAATTGTGAGGTTTGAGCAAAGGCTGAATGACTTTTCATCATAGCTGTGACACAAGAGATTCCTGCATTAGGAGGAAGGTATTAGATACATTTCATTGTCCTTTACAAACTGAATATTCTACATTGGCCACCATGAATCAGACCAATCAGATCTTATTCCAGTATGTGCATAAAACTGTTCCTTTTTTCCTGCTCTCTTTACATTTTCTCCTTCCTTCTTTCCCACTTTTGCTCCCTTAGTCTCCCTTCCATCTTTTCTTTTTTCTTACTTCTCACTAATACTTAATGAGCAACTACTCTCCGTTAGGCAATGTAGTAAGAACTGTGAATTCAACAATGAGCAAGTTAGACAAGGTTGCTGCTCTTACAGAGTTCACAGTCTACTGAAAGGTATAAATAGGTAAATAAGTAAATATTTAATAAATACACAATAAGTATTGTAAAGGTTATGACAGGGGATTTGGAGAGTTTGCTAGGAGCACTTAGGAGTGGTTACTAACCAAGGCATAGAGTATCCAGGAAGTGACATTGAACTTGTATGCCTCTTCGAGGCAAGTTTAGCCCTGATGGTAGCATTGACATGCAGACCCTGTGTAAGCTGCATTCACCTGGTTCCTTGTACTGAGTTTTTTCCACGATGCTCCAAGCATTTTCCAAATTAATTTCTTTAATCATCAAATATCCCTGTGAGGGCAATACACATCATATCCTTTTACCTCCATCTGATAATCGCCAGTGCAGGTGTTCTGTACTGGGCAAGTAGGTGTGAGGGGGAGAAGGAAAGAGAGAGAGACAGAGACAATGAGGGAGGGAGAAAGAGAGGAGAATTATCTAAGTCTCTCAGGAGACATTGTCTCTTGTGAAGAGGCAGATTTTAATTTCAGGTCTGGATGTAAGCTAGCCTTGAATATGTAATGGCTAACATGATTGCCTACCGAGCTACCATCAATCCAGACTTGAAACTCATTACTGTATTTTGCTTTGGGATACCTTGAGCATGAAAAATGCAATAAAAAACAAAATCTATTTTACAAAGAAGGTGATAAAACTGTAAGGACAAATTTTAGAGCTCTCCTTACAGAAGTGAGGAGCTAAAGAGAATACAAGTGACCCTGACTCTTCCCAAGGGGACCAGTGGTAGCTGTTGACAGAAGAGGAAAAACAAGATTAGTTTACGTTCTTCCTCAGAAACAACAAGGAACTAATTAACTGAGCTGCTCTCAATACACTGACCTTTATTATGTGTTGTCTATTAAGATGTTTCTACCAGAAGCCAGTGGTGACACATGATAATTGCATCCTATTTGTGTTGACTATCATGCCCTCTGTAATGGTCATTTGTTTCTACAAAATTGCCACATGTCAACACTTCAACCAAAGAGTCCAGTTAAGCCACGTGTGACCTCAATAGGCATAATTTGGGTTAGTTTTCATTCTTTGTCAGTCTGTCAAGTAAAGGCAAGGAATCTGGCTAGCACAACTGAAAATGACATTAATGTAGTACTGAAAATGTATTACAGATGTTTTGCTCCTGCCACCCCCCAGAGATTAACCTTTCTTATGTTGCTATGAAAGACCTTATTCTAGCTAAATGGCATTACCACCTCACTGCAAAAAGACTGACTGAAATAATTTTCTTGAAGGTATTGATTTTAATTGGTCATGAGAGACAGATACTGTGTTTTCTGAGAAGAAAGTCTTTACTAGGAGCCACGATTGGCCAAGGATCATTTCAAATCAAAATGCATAATGCCACCTAAGAGCACAATGTTTGGTATAATGGAGAAAGCAGTAGATAAGGATTCAAGGGTACTGGATTCCAGTTCCGACTCTGACATCAACTAGCTGAGAAATCTTGAGCAAGTCAGTCTCTTTGATATGGTTCCTCATCTATTAAATGCAGATAATCTTTTGCAGACTTCACATTTCCTTTATCTCATACCCTTTTAGCCCTGTGGACTTTATGACACTTATCCTAGTTGTATTTATAGTATTATCATGTGATTCTTTGATTAATGACTTTCCCCCCATCGATGGGTCCAGGAAAGCAGGGCTCATGTCTAATTTTGTTCAATATTTCATCTCAAGCTTTTAGCACAAGCTCTGGCACAGAGTAGGTACTCAATGAATAGTTCTTGAATAAATAAATAGATAGACAACATTGAGAGAGGATTCTACTATTTTATGAGTCTGAGAAATGGTATTGCCTCAAGAAGACTTACCTAACAGCCCAATCTACATTATGACTTCTCTGAATTCCCCATGTGACTTATCTATGTCTTTCTTAAAGGATTTATACCATTTTATCTTGCATTATAATTATTTAGGTTTCTGAAAGATGCCCTCAATAACTGTGCATTGCCTTATACACAATAGGAACTCAATAAATGTGTGTTGAATGTGAGATAATGTCTGTGCCTTATTTATACTTATATAGATACTCAAGAGTGGCTCAATAATGTTTATTAAATTAAAGATGCTGATATTTCACTGGTTTGTCAAGGATATTTATGTTTTGAGTGACAGAAAGATCAACTCAAGTAGCCTTAATCAAAAAAGCCATAATTTATGACTCATATAACTGAAAAGACCAGGGTTAGTCTTCAAAAGAGTTAATCCTACCACTGAAGTCTCAACTTTCTATCTCTTCTCTCTGCCTTCCATAATTTCTGCCCCCTTCCTAAGAATGGCTGCTCCTAAGATAGCTGCTAGCTTCTTAGAACTATATTTATTTTTTCTAATGGTGTTCACTATGTGCAGGCACTGTTTTCAGTGCTTCAGGAGTATTAGCTCATGTAACCCTCAAAAATAACTCTATAGATAGGAATGATTAATATTCCCATTTCACATATGAGAACACCGATGGACAGAAAGATTAAATAACTTCCCCAAGGTCATATAAGTGGAGTAGCTATGATTTAAATCCATAAGATTTGTCTCCAGATTATCTGCTCCAAACCACTATATTTTTTTTATTCAGTACAACAGAAAGAAAGCATTAGAAAGAAAGCATAAGACCCAAGAAAATATCTCTTTGCATCTTATTGGCCTGATTGGGTTAAGCTCTCATTCCAGTCACACCTTGTAGCCGGTGGTAGGGACATGACAATTAGCTTAAATCTATTAGGACCAATTTCTGGAGGTAAGTGGCCTGAAAACATAGTATGACGGGAATAGGGCAGAGTAGATTTCCACGTGAACTCACTGATACTGTTACCGTGCGTATGAGTGAGGATATGTTGGGTGGAAAAAAAGACCAAATGTCCATTGTGACTAGTAAATCCCAAAAGACATTTTAAGAAGAGTTATATTTCAAAATTTCTGTCTTTAAAGAATAAATAGTCATTGCAGCTCTATTTACAATAGCCCGGAGATGGAAACAACCTAAGCGCCCATCATCGGATGAATGGATAAAGAAGATGTGGCACATATACACAATGGAATATTACTCAGCCTTAAAAAGAAATGAAATTGAGCTATTTGTAATGAGATGGATAGACCTAGAGCCTGTCACACAGAGTGAAGTAAGTCAGAAAGAAAAAGACAAATACCGTATGCTAACACATATATATGGAATTTAAGGGAAAAAAAATGTCATGAAGAACCTAGGGGTAAGACAGGAATAAAGACACAGACCTACTGGAGAACGGACTTGAGGATATGGGGAGGGGGAAGGGTGAGTTTTGACAGGGCGAGAGAGAGTCATGGACATATACACACTAACAAACGTAGTAAGGTAGATAGCTGGGGGGAAGCAGCCGCAAGGCACAGGGATATTAGCTCGGTGCTTTGTGACAGCCTGGAGGGGTGGGATGGGGAGAGTGGGAGGGAGGGAGACGCAAGAGGGAAGACATATGGGAACATATGTATATGTATAGCTGATTCAGTTTGTTATAAAGCAGAAACTAACACACACCATTGTAAAGCAATTATACCCCAATAAAGATGTTTAAAAAAAAAAAAGAATAAATAGAATTCTAGACAAGTCCATTGAAAAATAAGGATTTTAGTTTGTATATAATAGCTGTTGTGGAACAATTTTCTAACCCTGATCAGAGGAAGTCCATCGGCAGGCTGGCAAAATATAATTGATTACACTGGCTAGGTGGATCAAGAGAGTTATTTGATTACACTTAAAACTAGAATTGTTCTATAACTTTTATAATTGAGCTTGTAGAAAGAGCTGATACCTGGTTTAAGAAAATTCAAAGGGTATGTTTGCTGAGCTTTGGTCTGCAATGATGTAATGACTAAATATTCAAATAAAACCAGCTACTGAGGCTCTTTGCTGGGGCTAATGGCGGATTCCAGGATGGCTTATGCCAAGGAGTACTTCCCAGAACTTCTACTGCCAGAGCCCTTGTCCTCGCAGTGAGCCACAGCTGTCCCCAGCTCTGCAGGAGACCTTCCAACACTAACAGCCGTGTGGCTGACAGGGTCATGGTGCGACGGCCAGGTGTCAGGCCAGAGCCTTGGAGGTGGGAGAGCCGAGTTGAGGACATTGGCCCACATAATATCCATCAGCCAGAGCTCTCCCAGAGAAGTCCATCGTAATGCTAAGACCCAGTTCCACTCAACGACCAGCAAGCTCCAGTGCTGGACACCCCATGCCAAACAGCTAGCAAGACAGGAACACAACCCCATCCATTAGCAGAGAGGCTGCCTAAAATCATAATAAGTTCACAGACACCCAAAAACACACCACCAGACACGTTATTGCCCACCAAAAAGACAAGATCTAGCCTCATCCACCAGAACACAGGCACGAGTCCCCTCCACCAGGAAGCCTACACAACCCACTGAACAAACCTTACCCACTGGGGCAGACACCAAAAACAGTGGGAACTATGAACCTGCAGCTGGTGAAAAGGAGACCCCAAACACAGTAAGTTAAGCAAAATGAGAAGACAGAGAAATACACAGCAGATGAAGGAGCAATGTAAAAACCCACCAGATCAAACAAATGAAGAGGAAATAGGCACTCTACCTGAAAAAGAATTCAGACTAATAATAGGAAAGATGATCCAAAATCTTGGAAATAGAATGGAGAAAATACAAGAAACATTTAACAAGGACCTAGAAGAACTAAAGAGCAAACAAACAATGATGAAAAACACAATAAATGAAATTTAAAATTCTCTAGAAGGAATCAATAACAGAATAACTGAGGCAGAAGAATGGATAAGTGACCTGGAAGTAAAATAGTGGAAATAACTACTGCAGAGCAGAATAAGAAAAAAGATGAAAAGAATTGAGGACAGTCTCAGAGACCTCTGGGACAACATGAAACACACCAACATTTGAATTATAGGGGTCCCAGAAGAAGAAGAGAAAAAGAAAGAGACTGAGAAAGTATTTGAAGAGATAATAGTTGAAAACTTCCCTAATATGGGAAAGGACATAGTCAGTCAAGTCCAGGAAGTGCAGAGAGACCCATACAGGATAAATCCAACGAGAAACATGCTAAGACACATATCAATCGAACGATAAAAATTAAATACAAAGAAAAAATATTAAAAGCAGCAAGGGAAAAGCAACAAATAACATACAAGGGAATCCCCATAAGTTTAACAGCTGATCTTTCAGCAGAAACTCTGCAAGCCAGAAGGGTGTGGCAGGACATACTTAAAGTGATGAAAGGAAAAACCTACAACCAAGATTACTCTACCCATCGAGGATCTCATTCAGAATCGACGGAAGAATTAAAACCTTTACACACAAGCAAAAGCTAAGAGAATTCAGCACCACCAAACCAACTTTACAATAAATGCTGAAGGAACTTCTCTAGGCAGGAAACACATGAGAAGGAAAAGACCTACAAACACAAACCCCAAAGCAATTAAGAAAACGGTAATAGGAACATACGTATAAATAATTACCTTAGGGCTTCCCTGGTGGTGCAGTGGTTGAAAGTCTGCCTGCCGATGCAGGGGACACAGTTTCGTGCCCCGGTCCGGGAAGATCCCACATGCTGCGGAGCGGCTAGGCCCGTGAGCCACGGCTGCTGAGCCTGCGCGTCCGGAGCCTGTGCTCTGCAACGGGAGAGGCTACAACAGTGAGAGGCCTGTGTTAAAAAAAAAATAAAAAAGGTACCTTAAATATAAATGGATTAAATGCTCCAATGAAAAGACACAGACTGGTTGATTGGATACAAAAACAAGATCTATATATATGCTGTCTACAAGAGACCCACTTCTGACCTAGGAACACATACAAAATGTAAGTCAGGGGATGTTAAAAGATATTCCATGCAAATGGAAATCAAGAGAAAACTGGAGTAGCAATTCTCATATCAGACAAAATAGACTTTAAAATAAGGACTATTAAAAGGGACAAAGAAGGACACTACATAATGATCAAGGGATCGATCCAAGAAGAAGATATAACAATTGTAAATATTTATGCACCCAACATAGGAGCACCTCAATACATAAGGCAAATACTAACAGCCATAAAAGGGGAGATCGACAGTAACACATTCATAGTAGGGGACTTTAACACCCCACTTTCACCCATGGACAGATCATCCAAAATGAAAATAAATAAGGAAACACAAGCTTTAAATGATACATTAAACAAGATGGACTTAATTGATATTTATAGGACACTCCATCCAAAAACAACAGAATACACATTTTTCTCAAGTGCTCATGGAACATTCTCCAGGATAGATCATATCTTGGGTCACAAATCAAGCCTTGGTAAATTTAAGAAAACTGAAATTGTATCAAGTATCTTTTCTGACCACAACGCCATGAGACTAGATATCAATTACAGGAAAAGATCTGTAAAAAATACAAACACATGGAGGCTAAACAATACACTACTTAATAATGAAGTGATCACTGAAGAAATCAAAGAGGAAATAAAAAAATACCTAGAAACAAATGACAATGGAGACACAACGACCCAAAACCTATGGGATGCAGCAAAAGCAGTTCTAAGGGGGAAGTTTATAGCAATACAAGCCCACCTTAAGAAGCAGGAAACATCTCGAATAAACAACCTAACCTTGCACCTCAAGCAATTAGAGAAAGAAGAACAAAAAAACCCCAAAGCTAGCAGAAGGAAAGAAATCATAAAAATCAGATCAGAAATAAATGAAAAAGAAATGAAGGAAACAATAGCAAAGATCAATAAAACTAAAAGCTGGTTCTTTGAGAAGATAAACAAAATAGATAAACCACTAGCCAGACTCATCAAGAAAAAAAGGGAGAAGACTCAAATCAATAGAATTAGAAATGAAAAAGGAGAAGTAACAACTGACACTGCAGAAATAAAAAAAATCATGAGAGATTACTACAAGCAACTCTATGCCAATAAAATGGACAATCTGGAAGAAATGGACAAATTCTTAGAAATGCACAACCTGCCAAGACTGAATCAGGAAGAAATAGAAAATATGAACAGACCAATCACAAGCACTGAAATTGAAACTGTGATTAAAAATCTTCCAACAAACAAAAGCCCAGGACCAGATGGCTTCACAGGTGAATTCTATCAAACGTTTAGAGAAGAGCTAACACCTATCCTTCTCAAACTCTTCCAAAATATAGCAGAGGGAGGAACACTCCCAAATTCCTTCTACGAGGCCACCATCACCTTGATACCAAAACCAGACAAGGATGTCACAAAGAAAGAAAACTACAGGCCAATAACACTGATGAAGATAGATGCGAAAATCCTCAACAAAATACTAGCAAACAGAATCCAAGAGTACATTAAAAGGATCATACACCATGATCAAGTGCGGTTTATCCCAGGAATGCAAGGATTCTTCTTTATACACAAATCAGTCAATGTGATATAGCATATAAACAAACTGAAGGATACAAATCATATGATCATCTCAATAGATGCAGAAAAAGCTTTCAACAAAATTCAACACCCATTTATGATAAAAACTCTCCAGAAAGTAGGCATAGAAGGAATTTACTTCAACATAATAAAGGACATATGTGACAAACCCACAGCCAACATCGTTCTCAATGGTGAAAAACTGAAACCATTTTCACTAAGATCAGGAACAAGACAAGGTTGCCCACACTCACCACTATTATTCAACATAGTTTTGGAAGTTTTGGCCACAGCAATCAGAGATGAAAAAGAAATAAAAGGAATCCAAATCAGAAAAAACAAAGTAAAAATATTACTGTTTGCAGATGACATGATACTATACATAGAGAATCCTAAAGATGCTACCAGAAAACTACTAGAGCTAATCAATGAATTTGGTAAAGTAGCAGGATACAAAATTAATGCACAGAAGTCTCTTGCATTCCTATACACTAATGATGAAAAATCTGAAAGAGAAATTAAGGAAACACTCCCATTTACCACTGCAACAAAAAGAATAAAACACCTAGGAATAAACCTACCTAAGGAGACAAAAGACCTGTATGCAGAAAACCATAAGACACTGATGAAAGAATTTAAAGATGATACAAACAGATGGAGAGGTATACCACATTCTTGGAGTCGAAGAATCAACATTGTGAAAATGACTTTTCTACTCAAAGGTTCAGTGCAATGCCTATCAAACTACCAATGGCATTTTTCACAGAAGTAGAACAAAAAATTTCACAATTTGTATGGAAATACAAAAGACCCTGAATAGCCAAAGCAATCTTGAAAAAGAAGAATGGAGCCAGAGGAATAAGGCTCCCTGACTTCAAACTATACCAGAAAGCTACAGTAATCAAGACAGTATGGTACTGACCTAAAAACAGTAATATAGATCAATGGAACAGGATAGAAAGCCCAGAGATAAGACCACACACATATGGTCACCTTATCTTTGATAAAGGAGGAAAGAATATACAATGGAAAAATCTACCTAAGGAGACAAAAGACCTGTATGCAGAAAACCATAAGACACTGATGAAAGAATTTAAAGATGATACAAACAGATGGAGAGGTATACCACATTCTTGGAGTCGAAGAATCAACATTGTGAAAATGACTTTTCTACTCAAAGGTTCAGTGCAATGCCTATCAAACTACCAATGGCATTTTTCACAGAAGTAGAACAAAAAATTTCACAATTTGTATGGAAATACAAAAGACCCTGAATAGCCAAAGCAATCTTGAAAAAGAAGAATGGAGCCAGAGGAATAAGGCTCCCTGACTTCAAACTATACCAGAAAGCTACAGTAATCAAGACAGTATGGTACTGACCTAAAAACAGTAATATAGATCAATGGAACAGGATAGAAAGCCCAGAGATAAGACCACACACATATGGTCACCTTATCTTTGATAAAGGAGGAAAGAATATACAATGGAAAAAAGACGGCCTCTTCAATAAGTGGTGCTGGGAAAACTGGAGAGCTACGTATAAAAGAATAAAATTAGAACACTCCCAAACACCATACACAAAAATAAATTCAAAATGGATTAAAGACCTAAATGTAAGGCCAGACACTATAAAACTCTTAGAGGAAAACACAGGCAGAATACTCTATGACATAAATCACAGGAAGATCGTTTTGTTTTGTTTTGTTTTTTGTTTTGTGGTACGCAGCCCTCTTACTGTTGTGGCCTCTCCTGTTGCGGAGCACAGGCTCTGGACGCACAGGCTCAGTGGCCATGGCTCACGGGCCTAGCTGCTCCGCGGCAGGTGGGATCTTCCCTGAGCGGGGCACGAACCCGTGTCCCCTGCATTGGCAGGCGGACTCTCAACCACTGCACCACCAGGGAAGCCCAGGAAGATCCTTTTTGAGCCATCTCCTAGAGAAATGGAAATAAAAAGAAAAATAAACAAATGGGACCTAATGAAACTTAAAAGCTTTTGCACAGCAAAGGAAACTATAAACAAGACAAAAAGACAACCCTCAGAATGGGAGAAAATATTTGCAAATGAAGCAACTGACAAAGGATTAATCTCCAAAATATACAAATAGCTCATGCAGCTCAATATGAAAACAACAAACAACCCAGTCCAAAAATGGGCAGAAGACCTAAATAGACATTTGTCCAAAGAAGACATACAGATGGCCAAGAAGCATATGAAAATCTGCTCAACATCACTAATGTTCAGAGAAATGCAAATCAAAAGTACAATGAGGTATCACCTCACACCGGTCAGAATGGCCATCATCAAAAAATCTACAAACAATAAATGCTGGAGAGGATGTGGAGAAAAGGGAACCCTCTTGCATTGTTGGTGGGAATGTAAATTGATATAGCCACTATGGAGAGCAGTATGGAGGTTCCTCAAAAAACTACAGATAGAACTACCATATGACAGCAATCCCACTACTGGGCATATACCCTGAGAAAACCATAATTCAAAGAGTCATGTACCACAATGTTGACTGCAGCTCAGCACTATTTACAATAGCCAGGACATGGAAGGAACCTAAGTGTCCATCGACAGATGAATGGATAAAGATGTGGCACGTATATACAATGGAATATTACTCAGCCATAAAAAGAAATGAAATTGAATTATTTGTAGTGAGGTGGATGGACCTAGCGTCTGTCATACAGAGTGAAGTAAGTCAGAAAGAGAAAAACAATACCGTATGCTAACACATATATATGGAATCTAAAAAAAAAAAAAAGTTTCTGAAGAACCTAGGGTCAGGACAGGAATAAAGACGCAGAAGTAGAGAATGGACTTGACACAGGGAAGGGGAATGGTAAGCTGGGAAAAAGTGAGAGAGTGGCATGGACATATATACACTACCAAACGTAAAATAGCTAGTGTGAAGTAGCCACATAGCACAGGGAGATCAGCTCAGTGCTTTATGACCACCTAGAGGGGTGGGATAGGGAGGGTGGGAGGGAGGGAGACGCAAGAGGGAAGAGATGTGGGAACATGTGTATATGTATAACTGATTCACTTTGTTATAAAGCAGAAACTAACACAACAATGTAAAGCAATTATACTCCAATAAAGATGTTAAGAAAAAAAAAAAACCAGCTAGTACCTAGTTGTAGGAAAACTGAAGAGGAGCATATCACTGAGGACTTAAATCAGCATAAATCAGCACTTAAAAAAAGAAAAAAGAAGATCATCTCCCAATCAGTTTATGGACTTATACCTCCAAACTGGCTCCTCTCCACACAATCTAGAATGCATTTGAACTTCCATTTGCTTAACTGAAAAGATAAGAGATCTGGATTAGAAAACAGCTGACCTGAGCTGAAACCCAGATGCTTGCAACTCAGCTGAAATTTCTGGGATAAATAAATTATGAACAAAAACAGCATTTTAGAAACTCTGGTGTCAGTGAGCTAATGGGCAGCTCCAGATGAAGACTGTAGAAAAAAAACATTGTCATTTGAGGATGGTAATAGAAGTAATTATCTGTGTGCCCAGAGGGGGAAGAAAACACAAAACACTAAAAGGCCATGATGAATCCATAGAATCAGTCAACAAAAGAAATTTTCTAGAATTATTTGACCTAATTACAACTGAGGATTTGTCGACTGTTTTTGTAAATGTCCTAAGGATGTAACACTCACCACAAAATGAGTTATATCATTAATAGGTCATGCAAATGTAAAACTCAGAGCCACAAAGAGCCTATGGACTATGGACAAAGAACAAATGACGCAGTGGGAATGAAATAAGCAAATTAGCCACACAGAATTAAGACACACTGAAGAGAGAAGGAAAGAATCTGAGGCTCTGACTGTGCAAAATATAAATGTAATACAATAAATGCAGAACCAAAGATGCGTATTCAGTGAAAGGACATTCTAACTCTAAATTCAGTTTAGATTACCAGCTTCAGCATGCAATTATCTCTGATTTATTTAACATCTCTACAGACACACAGAAAAAGAGAATAAAACTATTGCTGAAGTGTAATTAGCAAGAGATATTATTCCTGACCCCAATGGATTATTTTAACTTAATCAAAAATGATTTAAGAGCCTAAATATTTGAGAGTATATAACTACATTTAAGACATGACTTGTTGCAGTGACAATCATTCCAAAAACATGTTTAACCACGTGCGAATCAGAATCTTCCTTTGGTGAATGCGCCTTTCCGGGAAGTCCCGTAACCTGAAAACCCCCGAAGCATCTGTTTTCCCTGCCTCTGTTCTTGGATTGCTGAATGTTGCCTGAGAAAATCATATTACCATGTAAGTTGGTTCCCTAACAAATTTGTAATTTCAAAACTCAACTTTTTCTTTAAAGCTGCTTAAGAATTGCTTACATATCTCTCTTTTGCTCTCTTATGCAACCCCCTAGTCTTTTACCGCTCCAAATTTTACTATCCTCCTTCAGGTCTGTTCCATTTATCATTTTCTATGTTCTTCCCCATTCCTCACGATGATTTAGCTTCCTACTTCCTAGCCATAAATTGCCGTAATACTCCCTCGTCTACCTCTTATCTATACCTACATTTTTGCCTGTTGTTTGTCTTCTGTCCTGTCTTAGAAGGGGAAAGGGAGTGGTGGAAATCCCTTCTGCTCTCCAAGTTTTATTCTTCAGTTATACTTTGGAATATATTCTCTCTTATCTCCATCAAACGTTATTTGACCAACTATTCTTTATTTATTTTTTCTTTCTCTCTCTGTCACCTCCTTCTTCCCCTTTCTCTTATGTTCAAATCTTCTAAGAAAACATTTGATTTTTCTCCATAACAAGCTACCATCTTTTTCTGTTCTTCTCTTCACAACCCGACTTTAAAGCCTTTTCCTAAAGCAGAATTTCTCCATCTTGGCACTACTGACATCTCGGACCAGATAATTTTTGCTGTGCGATCTGTCCTGTGTACTGTAGGATGTTTAGCACCCCTAGCCTCTGCCTGCTAGATAGATGTCAGTAGCACTTCCCTAGCTGTGACAAATAAAAATGCCTCCAGACATTGTCAGAGGTCTCCTGGAGGGAAAAATCATCCTTAGCTGAGAACCCCTGTTCTAAAGTTACCATCTCCCTGTGTTTATGACCAAATTGCTATTCAGCTCAGTAAAATATGACTTCTACTCTGACAACTCTATGCAGACTGCTCAATTACAGAGCAACAATATCCTAATGACCAAACCTGATGGTCCATTTTCTGTCTCATTTTTTGAGCATTTGACTTTGTCAGTAGTTTCTTCTTATTGAAACCTCCGTTTTCAGTGGCTTTCTTGGACCACTCTCCCACTTGTTCTTCAATCTCTCTTGCTGGTTCCTTTTCCTCTACCCTACTTTTAAATTCCACAATGCTCATCTTTCCTCGAAAGTTTAAGTCTACTTCCATGACTCTAACTAACCAAATGCATATAGGCCAATCACTCCACAAACTTAACTCTTCTAAGACTGTTTTGCTGAACTCTATCAACACACTGATAGAAATCAAGGCATTTATTCCCAGTTATATCCTAAATGCACTTAAAAACTCAACATGCCACCTGGACTTCTCAGTTACATATTCTAAAATCAGGTCTTTTGTTGTTCACTGTATCCACTTAGTGGACTACCACCCACCAGTCAGCTGTCAGCTAAGCTACCACTCTACAGTCAGTATAAACTCTTCCTCCGTTCTGAATTCCCAAATCTGTCAGTTGTCAAATCCCTGAAATCTCTTTAACTGTTTTTTCCTTTCCATTCCTATGGACATTACCCCAATTCAAATAATATTCCACTTTTACATGGACTCATGACTTTAAACTTGCCTCTGATCCATCCTATTCATTGTATCTTTCTAAAATACATATCTGATTTTCCATACCCATGTTTATAAAGCTCTCAGTGTTTCTCATTGTCTATAGCTATATCTTCCAAATTGTGGTACTCATAACTTTTGGTGACACCAAGGATGATTTTAGATGATGTGTACTTTTTTGCTGTTATTTTAAAAGTTTTGTGCTTATTGTAATTTGTATTAGAAAAAATATAGCTAGGACATCAAATCTGTGATTGCATAGGCATATTACTGAGAATGAAGCTAAGCAAAAACACCGAGTCTATTTAAAATCACTCTAAGGAAAAAATATCAAGTAAATAATAGCATACAGTGGTGGCAAAAGTTATGCAGGTTGTGTATAAGTGTCTAAATTATAAACCTACTAGATAAAATGGTAATTATGAGCCTACTAAAATCCAAAGTCCTTAGTAGGCCATAAAGTTGCTTTCATAATTTGATCCAACCTCCCTACTGTGACTTCTCCCACAATTCCCCAATATCCACTCTACAGTCAAGCTACACAAGAACTTTCTATTACTGAACCTGCGATGTAATTTTATGCCTTCCTGTCTTTGTTCTTGCTGTTTCCTCTGTCTGGACTAGCACTGTGGCAGTTCCAGTGAATTGCTTCTCTTCGTATCCAGTCCAATATCTTATTGGAAGAGATAATCAAAAGGATGTGACCTGTGGTTGACCCTTGAGCAGGACCTGGACAATCAGAGCCTCCTCACCCCTTCCCCTGTCCTTAGAGTGTACACTCTGTCTACTGTTTCCACAGTGGGATCCTTTTTCAAGGCCATAGACTTGAGAGAGCACTGTGTGATTGAGAACATCTAGGTGGTACACATACATGACTGAACCCCATTAAAGCCCCTATATAAACTTTTAAGATTCTCGTAGGTAGATGTGGAGATCGATTCATCTTGCAGTTGGCAAGACAAGCCTCGAACATAAGTTCCCTTTCCTATTAAAATTTCCACCTGCCAACCTAGAGTAGCCTGCCTCCTTCTTCGGTATCTCCTCGCCCTCTGTGTTGAGGGGTCAACTTCAGGTTTCACCCAGGAAACTCCAGAGGCTGAAACTAAAATATCTTTCTAGTGTGCCTCTTGTGTGGCAAGTCTAGAGTTCCAGACTCTCTTGCGGCTGGAGTTCTAGATGTGGGTTTGGACCCACCAATCAGAAACACATGCATGAGATTTCAGAGTTGGAAAATGACTCCCGTGAGGCTGCACTTCCGTTGCTTCTGCTTTTTTTTTAATTTTTAAATTTTACTTATTTTTTTATACAGCAGGTTTTTATTAGTTATCCATTTTATACACATCAGTGTATACACGCCAATCCCAATCGCCCCATTCAGCACACCACCACCACACCCCACAGCCACTTTCCCCCCTTGGTGTCCATATGTTTGTTCTCTATATCTGTGTCTCTATTTCTGCCCTGCAAACTGGTTCATTTGTACTATTTTTCTAGGTTCCACATATATGCGTTAATATACGATATTTGTTTTTCTCTTCCTGAGTTACTTCACTCTGTTTGACGGGCTCTAGGTCCATCCACCTCATTACAAATAGCTCAATTTCATTTCTTTTTATGGCTGAGTAATATTCCATTGTATCTGTGTGCCACATCTTCTTTATCCATTCATCTGATGATGGACACTTGGGTTGCTTCCATGTCCTGGCTATTGTAAATAGAGCTGCAATGAACATTGTGGTACATGACTCTTTTTGAATTATGGTTTTCTCAGGGTATATGCCCAGTAGTGGGATTGCTGGGTCGTATGGTAGTTCTATTTTTAGTTTTTTAAGGAACCTCCATACTGTTCTCCATAGTGGCTGTATCGATTTACATTCCCACCAACAGTGCAGGAGGGCTCCCTTTTACCACACCCTCTCTTGCATTTTTTGTTTATAGATTTTCTGATGCTTCTGCTCCTTCTGTAGCAGCAACGTCATGAGATGTTGGGTTTTCTGAAGAAGCAGATGGTCTTGCATGGGGCTGAGACACAGGCCAGGAGTCAGGCATTTGTGGCAGGTTTATTGTAACAGAGGTGGTATAGTTCCAGAGTCAAGAGATGCGGTGGAGGATTTCAAACTCTCTCGCTTTTGGATCATTCTCTAGATTCTTAATGGTGACAAAGGTATAGCTGCTCTTCTGTCAGCCAGTCCCATGGTATTGCTTCGGAAGTTGTTCCTAGAAACTCAAACTTGAGCCTGGTTCTCCAGGTTCTGCAAGGTTTCTGTACCTAATTCTTTATATTAAATTTGCACGTATGATTTGTAAATATTTATGTATATATGGGTAAATATATATATATATATATACACATATTTATATTCATTGACATGCTCAGAAAAAAAAATGTGCCTGCAGAAGAACCTAAGACTCTTCACAGTAAAAAGTGTCAAATCCCTGTGTTTCTTTTACCATGTCTTGCACCAAAATTGCAGCGTGTTTTGGAATCTCTGCAGCAACCCGATACCACAGCTCTGGTTATTTTAAATCCATAATTCACTGAGTCAGTGGGTGGCCTTTTATCTCCCACATACTATCAAAGTGTTTATTATGAACTCCCACCATCTCAAAAGAAGAAGTTGTATAAGAAACCAAGACCCCAGATGAGGTCCTCTGTGCCCACCCCAAGCCTCCTCCCCTACTAAACAGGAGCCCTCCTTGCCACAGTGAGGTTATATTTGCATCCGGAGAGAGCAGAGAGTGAATTTCTATCTTTCTTGGCACATGGTGCTGGTTATTTCCAAGTCTTTAAAAGAAGATGTTGTTATTTATTTATGTCAGGTTTTCAGTACCATTCCAGGCACTGCCTGTTTGAGTTCTGCCTCTTTCTTGATGTTTTAATTCACTGCTAACAGCGATGTATTTCTTAGCATGCAAGTTGAAAGGCTGACCTCAGCCTAAATGCTGCTGTTGATCAGACTCCCTGGTTTGGTCCAGCATTTTAATTCAATTAATTAATTAATTTATTTATATGTTTGTTTATGTTTTCTCCCTGCTTAGAAGTTAACTATAGCTGTGCCTACCTATCTCCATGGCTTAGTAATTCAAAACTCAAGCAGTTGATGCCTGTTTATACACAAAACAGACAAATTTTCCTCCTCCAGAGTCTCCTTTGTTGTTTGGGATTAATTTAGGCATTCTATTACTCTAAGGCAAAGAAAATATAATATTGGTAACTAACATTAATTGAATACTTAATGAGTTCTAAATGAATCATATGCAAAAAATCATTTAATTCTTTAAAAAGTCATGAGTTTGATCCTAATTTCACAGTTGGAGAAACTGAGGCTTAGAAAAGCTAAATAAGGCTTCTAATGATTATAAAGGATTCCCAGGTGCACATCTATGAACAACACTGTTATTTCTCAGGCCACATCACTCTGGGGGTAAATTAGTCTGCTCTAAACCTTTGAAAAATCATAAACCTCTTGTTTTGACTCTATTCTTAGACTGGTGGCTACTTCAGACTTGAGCAAAGCACTAACAACCAGCTCTAAGAAGAGTGTTCTGAGGGTTTCATGTGCTCATTCCCCTTTGGGAAACTAGATGGTCCTTCCGTTATTTCTGGTGCACTTCTGCCTACCATGTTTGCTGCTATTTCTTTCTAGTCTCTATTCTAGATGTATGAGTATTCAATCTAGGAGTATCCATTCTGCCAGCAGTGGTTAGAACCAGAGAACTGAGAGGTCAGAGGCCTGAGCAGTGCCAATTTTGAACTGATACCAGAACCAGTGGTGTAAAGCAAGTCAAAGTAGAAGGAGGGCCTTGTAGAAGACTAAATGAGGGAATCAAAATTGGTGTGTGACTGGCAAGGCCAAAGCCATGGAGAAATTAGCTGGAACAGCCAGGGCCAACATCCATGGAATCAAAGCTGGGTCACTGAAGAATCCCTTTACCTCAAACGCCCTTTGAAAGTCCTCATTTTCTCAGTTAGCAGAATCTCAATGTTGACTCCGAGGATGTCCACATACAATCATCTTGTAACTAAAAAGCATTCTTAGTGTTTCCCTTTCTGATAGAATAATGCCTGGCACACAGCAGACACTCAATAGATTTTAGTTGGAAGAGGGTGCACGCATTCTGAAATGGAAGTGCTCATCTATTAACATCAGGGATAGTTAAGTCAGGCTGAGAGATATGAACTGCATGGAACAATCTCACTTGGTTTTCAACCATTCTGATTTTAGAGCTGCTTCTTTTGGTACTTCATTGCTGTTTATGCCTGGCTGGGAAAGATTTATCGGTTTAGAAGGAGAAGATGTGCATACCTCTGCACATGGGGACACTTAATGCTTCCCCAGACATCAAATAACTCTAATGGTGTTTTGATGAGTTAAGGGTAAGTGAATCAGAAATTTATTGATTCCATTTCCTTTGTAATACACAAGGGCTTAAAATTCTGGGAAGAGCTCAGTTTGAAGATACCAAGTTTAAGACACAGGAAGCAAAATTTGCCAAACTACAGTACAATCATTTTCTCCCAATCCAAACTGAGGATGTCTATAAAATGAATGGTAAATACATTTTTTTGAAAGCTTGGTTTAATGTAAAAATAGTTGAACGTGGGTTATTGGTCCTGGTCTTCTATCTCTACTTCCATAAAATGAAGTGACAAAAATGATAGTATTTTTCAGGACTTTAGTATCAGTCAGGCGCTGGTCTAGATGCCTTACATAGACTACCATATTTAATTCTCAGGATAGTCCTATAAAGTAGGCACTACTCCTGTTATTGTTTTGTAGATTAGACTACTGAGGCACAGGGAGATTAAAGACTGTCCCAGCTCAAACAGCTAGTAATTGAAAAGCCTAGCGTACAAACCCAGACAGTCCCACTGCCATCTACTTTTAATTCCTTTAACTAGATATCCTCTAAGGTCCCTTCCAGGCTGATGTTTTTTGACTGTTCGTTCTCTTTCATTTTGATGTTAGACACACTGGAACCATATCCACACCTGTGGAGGACCAACAGAGGGAGACAAGACACTTAAATAATTAAATGAAATGTCTATGGATTCATGGGATACGTGTCATTTTGGAAAATGGGTCTGGGGAATCTAAGCTGAAAGCCGAGATATGTCTTCCAGGTACCTCAGGAATCCCAATGGCTAGAACGTGGCTTATTGATGTGTCCTATGGTCTGAGAAAGTGGGTCAACAAAAGGTTTAATACCGTTTTGACTTAGCCCTGTCTGGGATTGTATGATATCCCTACTCAAATGCTCTGAACTCTACAGAGCACCAACCATTTCCACTAACTACAAGTTTGAATTTTGTTAGCCTGACACATAGGTTATAAATTAAGAAAAATATAATTAATGTTTGCTTTTCATTTGGGGATGTAGTATCTATGGTTAGGAGAAGAGTAAAGTACAGTGATCAAAGGAAAACAAAAAAATCATAGAAATTACCAAAAATAAGAGACTGTTTAAAGTCTGATAGAGCCATAAAATGGAATATTTTACACATTAGAAATGTTGGTAAGGCCATGCTTCTCAAAATATGAATGTTCATGATAAAATATATGAAAAGAAGAGAATAAAATACTGAACACAAATATGACTGTAACAATGTAAAACAAACAATAAATCAAGCAAACATAAAAGACTGGAAGGAAATTAACCAAAATATTAATCATGTTTGTCACTACATGGGAAAATTATACAATTTTTCTTTTGTAAGAGTTTTCACTTTCCAAATTTTTTTATAATGACCATGTGTTTTTATTACCATGAAATAAAACCCGATGTAAAAATACATAAATATTTTTTAAAAGGCTCTCTAAAATTTTTGACAAAATCTTTACTAACACATGCAATTCTTGTGAAAGCCCTAATGATGGCATGACATCCAGCAGAAGAAATATATAAATGGTGGTATGAAAAAAACTATGGAAAGAATAGTACATTATAAATCAGATGATGTGGTTTCTTGGATTTGCTATTCACTAGCTCTGCAACCTTGAAAAATCATTTAACCTCTCCAAGCCTCAATTTCTTCATCAGTAAAGTAGAGATAATAATATTTTCCCTGTATACCACTGAGAGTTGTTGAGAAGATTGAATGTGTACAGAAATGCTTTGGAAAAGTTAAAATAACATACGATAGACATCATTCTTATTAAAGAGTAACAGTTAACTATTTCAATCTGTGAATAAAACAGGGATTTCTACTTATGTGTTCCTTAATTAGCTCTGAATATTTACTTTTCCAAATTCCTTTGACCATTTGTGAACAGTTCTATTTTTGAGTGTAATAAATAAAGGCTAGAATTTACCACGTTCTAATATGAGTGGTGATAAAATGCGGAATGGAGTGCATGTGACAAATGATTGAGGGAGCATCACTGACCCCAACATCTCCATTGGAAATCCTGGTAGAACCATGGAGGAAATTTTACAACTATTGAGTGAAACAGACATAGAAGATCCTCAGAGGCAGAACATGACTCAGTGATACAGGATGTCAGGAAAATGGAATTATTAAATTAAAGAACAAATGCCTTCTTTCCTTTCTTGTACAAACCTGCTTTTACAACCACTCTAAAAACAAATCATCTCAATACGATATGCTTAGTGCTACAGTGGTATGTGCAAAAGGCTTTAGGAACATGGCAAAGGATGGGCTCAACCTGCCTACAGAAGTTGGAGAAGACTTCTTAAAGTAGGCGATGATGGATGGAACTGTATTATGTGGGATGCTGTATGAGGAAAGAAGGAAAAAGCATTCCAGGAAAGGGAAAAGGAGGTGCAATGACAGGGCCGTGCCAAGGAACATGGACAGTTGTTGAGACTATCCAAGGTTCTCTGTGTCTACAGTTAGTTGGGAAAGAAGTGGGAGAAGAAGATAATAGGTGGGACCTGTGCAAAGTTCCTTATGGGACTTTATGAAAAGTGTTTACTTCAGTTTAAAGATAATGGTAACAACTACTGTCTTAGAAATTGGAATTACGTGGGCATATTAGGCTTTTCAAAAGTTAACACCAGCAGCAAGGCAGTGAATGGACAATGGGAAATTTTCTGGTCAGCAGAGACCAGACAGGGAGATACTTTTTTGTAAGGGATGTTAAAAGCCTGAAGGAAATGATGGCAAAGTGGATAAAACAGATTTAAAAGATAATTGGGAGGAAAATAAAACTAGCTCACATTCATAGATCATTACTATGTGCCAGTCACTGTGTGATGAGCTTTACATGGTGTGTCTTATTTTATCCCTAGAACATTATGGTTTAGGTATCATTATGATGCCTATTTTATGGGAGGTACTGGAGATGGGGTATGGATCCAGCCTGCCTAATTGTGGCATAGAGATGGGCTGCTGGAGAAAGGCTGTGAAAAAATGGGAGAGGTCTAGGTGATTTCCTGTGGTTCCAGATTGGGATGAATGATAGAGAATATAAAAGAGGGGCATGTTTGAGGAGACTGATAATAGAACTAGTATTGGAATAGGTGACCATGAGATAGCTGGCTAGAGATCTGAAGAAACAAGTGGAAACACTGATTTAGCATCAAGGAGAGAGATCTGGGTTGGATATAGTAAATGCTTAATTAATTCAGTGGGCAGTTAAACTATTACTAAAAGAAAATGTTTATAAAAAGTCAGCTGGGTTAATTGAGGGAGGAAAAAAAAAGAAAGGAAGGAAGGGGGAAAGAGAGGGAGGCAGGTGTGTGGGAGAAATATGAGGGAGGGATGGTGAGAGGAGGGAAGGAGGAAGGAAGGAAGGAAGGAAGGAGGGAAGGAATCTGTATGAAGGGTGCCAGACCATCAACCTCAGAGAAGCAGAACCCCAGAATGGACTGTCAAGTTACACTGAGGGCTACTGGACTATAAGGACATGTTTTCTTTTCTTAAATCAGAAAAGAAGCCTAATGAAATGCAGGCTCTATTGTGGGTATGCCAGGGTGATCTGGGGTTGACAAAGAAAATGTCTTGCTAACCTCTGCGCTTAGCATGGCCTCCAAAACCCTGAGATATTTGTTGTAATCCATTATTTTTCCCCACACGAAAGAACACTACAGTTCCCTTTTAACTCTGTGTTTGATCAGTTAATGAAGAGATCCAGTGTTTATGCTGAGATGCAGCTAAAGCCACATCTTGACTTATTGACTCTTCTGGCTTTGATGGAGCAAATTACATACCATCTTAGTGCAGTCAGAATATGCTTCTCTGAGAACAGTCACCTCCCCCCCCCCCACCAAGTTCCTCTCTATTGATTCTTAAAAAAAAAAAACACTGTTCCCCCCCCCCCCCCCACCAAGTTCCTCTCTATTGATTCTTAAAAAAAAAAAACACCACAGTATCTAAAACAAAACAATGAAACCAGTGCTCATTTACATGGGTGAAGTATTTTAAACTGTGCACTCCTTTTGAGTAATATTCTCCCATGTGAAAGCTGTTAAGCCTTTCTGAATTTTAACAAACCCAAAGAGCCTCTCCATCAATTTCATGTGAGAAGGGCTGGTGAGGGCCACTTTCCACAAACTTTAATTTTATAATAGAGTTCTTCAGTTCAAATGGGTTTTTGACCTAGCTAATTTAATTGTCTTTGTTACTGATAGCTGCAGAGCTGTAAATAAAGTTAGTCTGAGAATGTGCTCCTGAGGTTTACTATCTTTTTTTCCAGGCTTGCTGTCTTTATTAACAACAGCAGGGATGCCAGGACCCAGGGTTTACTCCAAACAACATTTTGGATGACCCTCCACATGGCAAAATTTCCTTTCATTTCAACGAGGGTATACTGTTTTTCATCATAACCAGTGTAAGAGGGTGATATGAAGTGTTTATTATGGCAGAATATGAGGCATCAAAATGCTTTCCTTCCTCGGAACCATGCTTCCACTGGGATCATCCTGGGCTGGCTCCATAACCACTTTGCCAGGGGAAAATATACATAGTTAAATAAATTAAAATATCCAGTTTGTTGTACTCATGTTGTACTCATGCTTCTCCTAACTGAATAAGGAGGATTGATATAAAGTGGCCTGCAGGGGAATGGTCTTTGCTGAGGCTGGGTTAAGAAAGAGCATCTGGGGAGAGTAAGTTCCCTTCCTCCTTGTCATCCCCTGTGGAGGTTGGTTGAGTCACTGGAATTTCTGGAGTGTGGGAGAACCTTAGGGGAAAATGGCTAAATGGTAGTGCCTGGGGAATGAAGAAAAGACCAATGCCCAAGATTTTTACATTTCTTGAGGGTTGTTGTTTTTGTTTGTTTGTGTGTGTTTTGTTCTGTTTGTTTGCTTTAGTCTTTCCTACAGAGAGCTGAAGAAATCATGAAATATCATCATCATGGATCCATGCAAGGCCTGGCTCATTTTCCCTCCCTCTTTTTCTTCCTACCTTTCTTCCCTGCTGACTCGAATCCCTGCTCCTATTTCCCACATCACCAACAAATAGGCAACTATTCAAACATGTTTGACATGTATTCTTTAAATATATATAACATCTGTATATATATGAGTTCTATGTATTTTTAATGGATAAAAATGGAATTAGGCTCTAAATCTTACTGTTACTTCCTTGGTTCACTCAGCACTGTTTTTTAAGATCTATGTGTGTTGCCGGGGGTCCATCTAGTTGGTTGCTTCTAAGTACTCCGTGGTATCCTGCTGAGTGAATCACCATGTTTTACTTATCCAGTCCCCCAGCTACAGACAACTTGATTGCCTCCAACTACCCCCTATCTAAAAAAATGCCACACTTAAGTGTCCTTGTGTCCACTGTCCACTTTTCTTTCTGATATATATCCAGGAGGTACATTCATAAGACATACTACCTGGCATTTGATTCATTTTGGCTAGAGCGGTTTACAGAAGGACTACACCAGGCTGCATTCCACTGGCAGTACATGGTGGTTCCCTTATTCCCATAGTTCCATCAAAGTTTGACATTGTCCAGAATGGTAAACTTAGTGCATCTTATTACTGATGAATTAGATTACCTCTTTGTATGCTTGCTAGCTAGCCTTTTGAGGTTTTTCTTTTGTATATGACCTGTTTATATCTTTTGCAGTTTTTTCTATTTGGTTCTTATATTTTCTTGTCGATTTTCAGGATTTAAAAAAATGATATACATACGTTCCTTATAAACTTTAGACTTTAAAAGTAACTCCTTCAAATTTATTATTTACATATTAATTTTGTTCCTGATGTCCTTTATTGAACAGAAAGCTTTAATTTTAGTGTGATAAAATCAATAATTTGTTTTGCTTCTAAAATTATCCTACGTTATCTTCTATGATCTTTATATATTATCTTTCACATTTACATCATAATCCTAAATCCTTAATCCTGGAGTTCCATATTAGTTTGAGAATACATATTTATTTTATCTATCTATTTTTCTATTTGTTGTCTATCAAGAAACAGATGGCCAATTTTCTGAAAAGGCCCTCTTTTCCCATTCGTTTGTGGTACCATTTAATCATGTATTACATTTCTCTATATATGGGATTTTATCACTGAGCTCTGTTCCAGAAATCTATTTGCCTGTCCTTGCACCACTGCTTGAACAATTTTTACTATAAAGACTTTGTAATATGTTTTAATAAGACAAGTTTCCCCTTTACATTTTCAAAGGTGACATTTTCCCCCTTCCATACAAATTTAGAATATAACTTTATTAGATTGCTCTAAAAATATCAAGCTGAAATTTCTTTGGAATTACAGGCAATTTACAGATTCATTAGAGTATCTAATATATTGTATATTATCAAGCTGTCCTATTCAGGAGTATGCAATGTCTCCTCTTAATCAGTTCTTCTATGTTCCTTAATAGAGGTACATTTTTCTTCCCCCAACAGAGAGCTTGTGTACTCTTGGTTAATTCCCAAACCTTTAAGGGTTTTGCTTCTATTTTGAATGGTATTCTATTTTCTGTTTGTCTTGATTCAGTTGTTCCTCATCCCTCCCCCACCTTTAGGCTTATGTCTGAAAAAAAAAATCACACATCAGCATTCTCCCTTCATAGAAGGGCTCGTATTTTCTTCACCTGGTGGATCTAAAATACACTGAAATCCCAAATCTGGCTAAGATTGAAACTTTTATACCTATGTCTAGTCCAGGATTTATAACAACAACATTTTTATTACTAGAGAGATTTGAACTTTCTTTTAGGGAGTTTAAAATACTTTGCAAATATCACCCCCTTAAAATCCCACAGCACTTCTAAGAGATAATGATGTAGATGGCATGGGTAAGACACTGTCTTATCTGTCATCCAAGGCTAAATCTTGACTTCATTTGATGTACCAACCAGTGAGACTCAAGGATGAGCCCTACAGCAGTGAAGACAACTCCCTGACTAGCACAATAAACCTATGCACAAGCTTCGCGATGGGCTCCCTACATAGGCACCAGTGGCTGAAGCCAGACCAATGTCCCCACGAGGAAATATTTTGCTTTGCCTATATTTGCCTTTTCCTCCCACACTCTTTCCAGCCTACCCTTTCCCCGTTTTTTCTTTTTTCCAAATCCAGATATATAAAAAAGCAGTCAAAGTTAATCCAAAACAAACTGCCAAATATATTTTATAAGCTTCAATGTACGACTTAAAATGCCAGACTATTAAACACCAGACATCAAGTGCATTCTCAAGGGCAATGACTATAGGTGCAATGTTTTTACTAGTCTTTAGCCAACAGCTTGTGATCTCTGTACCTGTATTATTCTACTCTCTTGGGAAAAAAGAAAAGGTCTCTCTCTCCTCTTCCTCCTTCTCCCACTCGTCTGTCTTCCCCTCCTCTGTGTTAATAACGGACCTTTTTAAAATGAGGCAAAATAGGTAAAAGAATGTTGTAAAAGCATAAACACATATTATTACCATTTTATCAGTGATATCCAAGGAGACTGATAGAAGAAATGAGAGGAAAATATGTCTTCAAATTTTGCCCAAGTAAAATTGGAATTTAATTAAAATAAAATGTATTAGTTTTCTTTTTTTTTTCCTTAGGACTTAAATCAAGACATGGACCTGGGATAAATTTAAATTTTTACAAAATTATTCTCACAAGTGCTTCTATGATATTTCCTCCAAAAGGTGAAAACAAATATGTTTTAGTCACTTTGATAAAAAATCCAACTCTAAAGATAATAATAATTCTTCCCCACACAACAGCACTACTCATACCATATTCTAGTATATACATATTTACTTCTGGTGGCTTTTCCAGATTTATAACAATTTAGTTTCAAGTATTCCCTAATCACAAACCACCTGATCTGGGGATGATATGAAAGAAGAAAGGATGAAAAATAGGTATGGTTTCTGTACCGCAGAATTGGAAGATGTGAAAGCATTGAGAATGATTTTGCTTTTAGAATTTAATCCAGCTGCCTAGTTATACTGTTGGGATTGAACTTTATGGAGAAGGGGCAGATGGACAATTAGCCCAATCTGCAAAGTTTCAGTGTTCTCTGGCTTGAAGTTATGATGAACAGAGCCAATATTATAAGTAACCCTGTCTTTGAGAAATAAAAGTAAAGTTATTAAAGAAAGATTCCATCAGTCTCTCTTCATCTCAGGTATACAAGTTACTCTGTGCCCCTGGGATGGGTTATAGACCCCAGAGAAGAGAGTCAATAATTTCAAACCTTAAATAATAAAGTATCAAAATTGGAGAAAAATTACACCGACACATTTTAGTTTATGTATAGATCAGGTTAAAACACAGAAAGGATTTAATCCACTAAATTAGTTGCTTAAAAAAATGGGGGAGGGCTTGAGGAGTAGACTCTAGGCAGAGATTCCAAGAATAAATTTGAAAGCAACACTACAAAACTGACCCACCAAAGGAGCTGCTGCCACTGACACAATAAGAAAGGTGAGGGATAATCCCAACGTTCAGGAACAAGGAAGCCATTGCCTCAACTGTGGGCTCCGAACCACACTCTTTCTGCCACCATCTGAGGACCAAGAAGCTATTGCCAAAACAACTGGCTCCAAAACCACACCGTCACAGTCACAAGCCATGCCAACAGGATGGATAGTCCATCAAACTCTCAATACCCACAAAATTATGAACTGGATGCTTAAAGCCTTGTTTCTTCTATTGCTGAAAAATCAAATGCCCCCTAGCAAATGTCTCCCATTTCATTTTTGCATTCCAGTTCTTTCATGGGTGCATCTGCTCGGTGGGAATCAAATAGTTACAGAATTCAGGCTCTAAGGCAGTCTTGTAATAAGGTATAACACAAGGGGATTAGAACAGAGTTGAATGAGTTAATATCTATCACATACCACAGTATTCATATTATTTGCAACCAAGCAAAACAAATTTATAGGCATCTCATAAAAACTGTTGTGGTAGGAAGATCTTGTAAGTTACCAGTGGACAAAAATGACAGTAGAAAATTAGTTGTAGCCCAAATTTGTATTAATTTTAGATGTATAAATATCACTGGACCATTTATTTAGTATTATTTTACTAGAGGTAAAATATTTTCAAAATCATCATCAGTTTACGTACAACCTCAGTCCCCCTGACTTTATTTTTTTTCATAAGTTCTCATATTTTCATCTGTAATTCCTTTACTATCAGAATTGTCAGAGACCTAACTGTCAAAGTTAGAGAGGCCATATTCAATATGAATCATTTCTATTACTATAGAGGTTTATACTTCTAGTAATGTATCATCTTAAAATCTCCATTTTCATGTTTTCCTTTTTCCTACTACACTGTAGGACTTTTATCCTAATCAGTCAGAGATATCCAGATTGTTTCAAATTGTATTTTTGAAAATGAAAAGTGAAGGCCTAATTACAGAAAGAAACACAGACCATCTATGCATTACACATGGCCTTAGAGAGACTAAAGTAGGGTAACCTGGGCTGGAGAGTGAGGGGTGCGGGTTGTGACCTCAGAGGGGATCTGGCCTGACAGGGGTAATGGTGGGGCATTTGGAGATAAGTAAGGTCAACATTGTCCAGCCATGAGTGTGGGCTATGCAGAAACCTGATTGGGAACTGAGCCAAAAAATAAAAGTAAAAAATAAACTCTACTAATGTCTGCAGAACTTATTACCACTCCAGACAGTCCAACTCATCACTTGGGCAGCATTCTGTATGGTCTCTGAGGTGAGGGCTTTCTTCAGATCAGAAGTAAGAAGCTCAACAATGCCACAAGACTTTACTAAGCTCCATGTTGCCTGCCCTTTGAGAAAACTTTGCTCATTTTCAAGAGCCCAGAATACCCATAAGCCTCGGATAATAGAGTGTGCATGGACCTGTAGTCAGGAAAGAGATCGAATGCAAGGTAAATCTTAGCACTAGTACTAGGGTGGCCCCAGACATTGATGACACACTTGCTTATTACCCAGTACCAGAGGTGTTCATTTACATAATCTCCTTTGACCCTCACAATATTCCCAGGCAGAAGACACAGAAGTTATTACCTTCATCTAACAGCTAAAACAATAATGCTCAGAGAGGTTTTAAAACTAGCCAAGAGGGCTTCCCTGGTGGCGCAGTGGTTGAGAGTCCGCCTGTCGATGCAGGGGACATGGGTTCATGCCCCAGTCTGGGAAGATCCCACATGCCGCGGAGCGCCTGGGCCCATGAGCCATGGCCGCTGAGCCTGCGCGTCCGGACCTTGTGCTCCACAACGGGAGAGGCCACAACAGTGAGAGGCCTGTGTTCCGCAAAAAAAAAAAAACAACAACAAAAAACTAGCCAAGAGTCACACTCTCATAAGTGACGAAACACACAATTGGAACCAAATTTTCTGACTCCAAGACCTGTGCTTTGTCAATGCATTGATTCTGTTGACGTATATCCACTGTAGAGGGGAAAAAACAAAGAAAACCGTACCACAAAGTTGAATTTAGTCAAAGTGTTATTCTAACTGCAGTAGATTGAAATCAGTAGGTAAATTTCTTTACTAAGAGGAATAGTATTCTTGAAACCTGAACTTAACTTGTTTGAGTAGAAATATATCCTGAAGCTATGTTATCATAAGAAAACAAGTTTTTAGAAAATCATCAGCGTCAAAGCAATGACTGATTTGGTCAATTCAACTAAATCCCCAGTTAGTTACATGAAAAAAAGTTTAAAACTAGGAAAAGATGCAGTCAAGGTAGTTTTTGATGTGAAATCAGATCAACAATCATTACATTTTTTCCCACTTTTCAAATAATGGTGTTGGCAATGTAGGGAAAAAAAACTGTGGACTTATAGGATCCTATATTAATGTTTCTCATTACATTATGCATCATTTATTAAACTCTATGTATTTCTACACAAAGGCTGAATTGCCAATCCTAATTTTGCTACCATCTCCTCTACCTCCTGTGCTAGAAAATTAATTTAGATAATTTATTTGGTATTCTTTTTCTTCTTTATTCATTCCATACAATTTTAAGCACTACTAGGTGACAACTAGTGCTTAACTGCATGACTGTTATAATGAAAACTTAATGGCATTTCTGCACGAGAGAGAAGCTGACCCTGAAAAACTGTGCTTGAACCAGAATAGATCTGGTGTTTCTAGCTCTAGGCAAAAGCTCTCGGGGAACCCAAGAGAGAATCCTTAAACAAAGATATAATTGATGACACTGGCTATAATAATTAGGCAAAATTTCTGGTTGAGTGAAGGCAAGATTTCATCCTGAAAAACTGGAAACGACCCAAATGTCCATCAATGGATGAATGGATAAACATACTGTGGTACATCCATGAAATGGAATAGTACTTTGCAATAAAAAGGGATGACTTGTTGATTTTTTTCAACAACATGGATGAATCTCAGTGCATCTTACTACATGAAAGAAGCCAGACTCAAAAGCCTTTATGTTTTATGATTTCATTGATATGACATTCTGGAAAAGTGAAAACTATAAAGAAAGGAGACAGATCAGTGGTTTCCAAGGACTGAGAAAAGGGGAGGGGTTGATTACAGAAGGGTATGAGGGGATTAGGGAAGATGATAAAATTGTTCTATATCTTGAGTGGGTGGCAGTTAAATGATTGGGTAAATATACCAAAACTCATAGAACTATACACCAAATAAGATCTTCTCACTGTATAGAAATTAAATCGAAAAGATGATATTGGGTTCCAGAGTTTGATTTGTTGAGCTCAAATCAAATCCTACCTCAGCTGTATGTTATTTGTATACTTTGGGCAAATTACTTTGCTTATTCATGGTTATTTTAGAGTCCTCATTTATAATACAAATATCAATAATATTGACCTCATTGAGTTGTCATGAGGATTAAGTGAAGTAATCTATGTGAATTGCCTAGCACAATGCTTGACATGGATTTACTTTCAGCAAAGAGAAAATCATAACTTCATGTAAATAACAGCTGCATACTTACCCCTGCGGCCCCTTTGGTTATGCCTATCGTCCCCCAGTATTTCCTCACATTCATACAAATTCTTCCAGGACCACAATTCATGTCCTGGACTTTCCCATTTGTCCCCAAGCACCAGTAAGCCTACCGTGAGTACACCACCATTCCATCCTTCTCCTTTTGCCAGTCACTGGTGCTTAGTTCCATGACACATTTTCTCTTAATGGCAGCCACACACTGTGCTTGTCAAGCCTAGAAAGAAACAGATGACAGCACACAATTCAATCATCTTTCTGTTGATTTATTCATGGTGACTGACTTTTCCTATTTTTTCTATCCAAAATGTCAAAGAATGTCATTTATAAACAAAAATAAGGAATGCTTGCAATAATATATGCAACTCCTTCCTTGCAATTTGTTTCAAAGCACTACATTATCAGGTCCTGGAAACTCCTCTAGGCAGCATCATTTGGTACTGCAAAGAGTCTAGTTAGTTTGGAGGTCAAGAAAAAAAATGGAAAGTACTTTCTTCCAATATCAATAGTGAGGAACCATGGCATGGATCCTCTAAAACAATGGATAGTGCCCAAATTCTCTACATGGTACAATGCTTCATTTTGGAAAACATTACCATTTCTTTTTCCGACAGATTGCTTTTGTAATTATATTTTGCTTATGTCATTGCCATTACTTTGCATTCTCTGAAAACTCAACAAGGACAATGGGGGTGAGAGGAAACAAAATGACCTAGGGATATACGAGACATCTTCTGGAGATCAAAAACCTGAATGTACAGTATTACTTCTTCAACTTGATACCCTAACCGAAAGAAATGATATCGTAAGCCTTGGTCTTAGGTTACACGCAAATTATTCTGGAGAGATAACATATTCAACCTTGTTAGTCATTAACGTCTTAGTGAGAACAAGTTTATAACATGATTTGTTGATGGAGGTGAGGATGGAGAAGAGGAGTAAATAAATGAGAGCTTTTGGCAACCGTAGAGAGTGGGGGCGATACACTGCTAAGGGTTGTAATGATGCAGAAAGTAGACACTGGGGTTACTAAAGCCCAACTTTTGTTACTTAACAGTGATCAACTCTTTCAACCCTTGGATCATAAAGTGGCTTATTTTTTTAATGTACTTGGAAGCTGGTTGTACACTGAAATGTTTCTGAATTTTTTTCTACATAACTAAATAGTACTCCTTCTGATTCTTGCTGCAAAAATGAAGTGCTGGCATCCATCTAGTCACATTAATGCAATATAGCCTTATGTGAGACTTTTTGGAGAGAACACACACACACACACACACACACACCTCCCACCTGCACAGACTCTTTTGCTTGTTTTATAAATAAAGCAAAGTTTAATTCCACTCATTATCTGTACCCTGTGCATGTATACAGTATATTACACTTTCCAGGGTAGTCTCAAAGGATAGCCAACAGCAACGTTTCCCTCCTCATACAAGCATTCCATTCTATCCATCAAGAAGTAGAGTATATTTCCCTCTTCTTTAGTCTAGATGGGAACTCTGATTTGTGACCAAACGAGTGTGGTGAAAATAATATTTGGGACTTCTGAGGTCAGACCTTAAGATTGACAGTCCCGACTTCCTCCTCTTGGAAGCCAGCTGCCATGTAAAAGCTCCAGGCTACCATGTAAGAGACCACCACGCTGTGAGTAGCTGGTCACATGGACCATACAAGTGAGTGAATCCCAGTGAGTGACCCTAGTGGACCTCACATCAAACAAAAGAACCACCCAGCTGAATGTATTCAACTAACAGAATGAATAACAAATTGTGTTTTAAGTCACAAAGTCTTGGAGTGGTTTGTTATTCAGTAACACATAACTGAAACATTTCCCTTCCCCATTCATTCACATGTGTCACATCCCACAAGGATTAAAAAGAAGAGAGTCAATAAACATGCATGCCAAGATTTATAGTTGATCCTTAAACAACATGGGTTTGAACTGCATGGGTCTACTTACATGCAGGGTTTTTTTCAATAGTAAATACTACAGTACTACATGATCTGTGATCTGAGGTTGGTTGAATTGCAGATGTGACACAGAGTATGGAGGAACTGTAAATGCAGAGGAACTGTGGATGTAGAGGGTCGACTATAAGTTATACTCAAATTTTCAACTGTACATAGTGTCGGCGCCCCTAATCCCCGTGTTGTTCAAAGGTCAACTGTAATTAAGATGCATACACATTCATAAGTTATACTCTTTATGTCAAGACTCCAAGTAACCAAAAAATTGCAATTTAAATTAATCTTTCCATTTAAATTAAGCCATCATGATAGACAACTTTGTTTTTTAAATTAAGAAATCAGCCTCCATATCCATTAAGTTTGCAGGATCCCTTTCCTATGTGGTATCCCATTCTTCTAATATAAGCTGAAGGCAGTAGTAAAACCAGAAATGCATGTAATTGAAAAGTACATCCATCTATTCATTCATGTTGTTTTCTCCGATGCACATTTAGAAAAATTTATGAGCTTGTTTGAAAAATGTGAAAGAAAAGAGATCAACAGGGCAACCATGATTTATAAAGGTGAAACCCTCATGTCATGAATATTTTATCAGGGAAATGTGGAAGCCATCAGATTTTATCCAAGCATACTCCTCAATCTGATGTGGTAAATTCATAAATGGACCAACACCCATTATTAATAGAAATGATCACTGGATACAGAGGAACAGCACAAGGGCTACAAAACAAACATCAGTTTCAGGAGGCTTCCAGGAGTTTTGGAAATAATCTAGATCAAAGGTGGTTAAAGGCCACTGCTGAGGAGAGAACAACAAGAAGAGGTCAAGATTTTCTGCATGCCTTGCAGATCAACATCAAAGTGAGTCAAATCCCATAGTCTAGGCGTTTCCCTCATGGCGCAGTGGTTGAGAGTCCGCCTGCTGATGCAGCGGACATGGGTTCGTGCCCCGGTCCAGGAAGATCCCACATGCCGTGGAGTGGCTGGGCCCGTGAGCCATGGCCACTGAGCCTGCGCGCCCGGAGCCTGTGCTCGGCAACGGGAGAGGCCACAACAGTGAGAGGCCCGCGTACCACACACACACACAAAAAATCCCATAGTCTGCAGGAAAATTGGTCCAATAGCTCCCCATTTTTCCTAGGACTAGATCAGATGCTTCCCTCAGAAGCCATTTCAGTGAGGAAGCTAGTCACCTTTATCTTTCATGAGTGTAGATCAATTTTCCCAAGTATCTAATAGTTTTTAAGCTCTGGAGAGAGAGCTTAAAAACACACACATTCTGAGAGCTCTGGAGACATTGATATACACAGTGGAGAAAGCAAAAGACATATTATGAAGGAGAAACAACTGACCACATTCAAGAAGCTCATAGTCAAGCAATTAGTGATACAACTAGTGGCAAAATAAACACCCATTGATCCCCAGCAGAATAGGAGGCAGCACAAAGAACAAGGTAAATTAAAAGCAGATCAAAAGAGAAGCACATTCAGTAAAGAGCTCAGGCGGAATGCTGCCAAGGCCAGCTGAGCACTGAGGTTTCCAATGGCAAAGTCATGATGGGTTGGATGGCCCAAGCTGTGCTTTGCCCTCAAAAGAGTTTTCAAAGATGGCCCATGGTGATGTCATTTCATTCTCAAGCTATTGATTTCATTGAAGAAATCTGAAACTTTCCAAGAGTCATTGGGAAGGACGCAGAAAGGGTCAGAAGTTAATTTAACAGCAGGGGCACTCACTGAGACTAACATGTTTCCTTGCAGAGGAAATTAATCATGGATTTGAAAGCAGTCTTTTCATGACTCTGAAAAACAAAGTCTGTACAGGTGTTTGTGCCTCCATTAATGAACTCCTTAACCTGGAGCTGAAAGTAGTCTGTTTACACTGACATCAGATCAGCGCAAAGCTGCAAGGTGGATGGGGAAATACAATTATTAAGGGACAGAGGACATAATGAGAAGGTGTGCTAGTGAGGAAGAAGCACATATATGTTGTGTATCAACGTTCTTGACTGTAACTGGCTGTGCCTTGTTGGCGGGGAAAGTTGGTGGTTTTCCTTACTTACGAGATTAACCCCAGAACAGAGCATACATGTTCAAGAGTCAGATATGGATAGCAGAGACATTTAAAAACCTTTTAGAATGCAAAAATATTCCTTAGTCTTTCCCTTCCTTACTATGAGTCATATTATACATATTACATATATGCACATACAAATAAATATATGTATTTTAAAATAAACTTTATATGAGGAAAATGGAATCTTGTTTATAGTCTTTTCTATCCCTGGTATCTAGGAAGTAGGTACTCAATATATTTTTTACTAAATAAATGAAAGGAATGAATGAATGAATAAAGTTCATGGAAGTGTTCTGGAAATATAGGGCACATTATATTTTTACTTAAATATTTAGGTTTCCTTCTTTGATTTAGAGCCAAAGTGGTGCAGAAAAAAAAAGTACAGCAAGGCAAAACAGAAAACAATGAGCTAGACAGATAGGAATTTAGATTCTCATTTATGGAGTTTCACCAACTTGCTGGGCCTTGAGAATTTCACCCCTCTGGATTTTAGTCTCCTCAGCATAAAAGGTAGGAAGGGCAGTAGGGGGAAGGTTATCATGTACAAAGTGCTCCCCAGAGACAATATTCTATGACTCCATAAAGAAGGTGTATTTTTAGAGCATGATATGGGACTTCTCAGTAACTTCATGAGATGAAAGAATCGTAACATATGAGAGCTAAGGAATAATTTCAATAAAGAAATAGAACAGTAAGAAAATATTTTATAGGATCTGGTTCAACACCATACCTTAAGGAAGATAAATGATTAAAATATGCAGGATGAATGGTGGCCCCATCAGTCTTAAATATTTCCAGTCATGCCTATTTACCTAGAAGCTGATCTGGGATTGCTTAACTGATTGATGTGAATGTGAAAGCTCCAATGGTATTCTTTCTTTCTTTCTCTCTCTCTCTCTCAATCTCTCTGTGTCTCTGCTTGTCTATCAGTCTCTCTTTTACACACACACACACACACACACACACGCAGACCAAAACAATTCCCAGGGGCAACCCTCAAACAATCTAGCAAGTAAGCGGCATATAGCCTCCATGATTCTTTCTGGCCTAGTTGCTAGCCAACGAGGCTGGAGGAATGGTATCTCCCTTTCTCTCACTAGCCATACATGAAGCAGCAGGTTATTCTGATTTTACTCTAATGATAAAGAGATTTGTGAATTAAAAAATGCTATCTTCATGTCTAAGAGCCCCATGTTTTTGTTATACATATGCCATTCTATAATCTTCCACACAGTAACCTGTTTATTGAAAGACAGCTTCTACTGAATGAAGCTAAAATGGACTAAATCAAAACATATCTGAATTCCTTTGGTTTCCTCATTTCCCTCAGCCTCACCCTTCTATCTCTTAATTAGCTGACAAAACAGCTCAACTTGTAAACATGCATGAAAAGTGTGCAAAATGTCCTCTAAAAAGAGATGTTGGCAGTTTAGAATATGCCATTTTAGACTTATGATCTGTTGTAACATTTGATTCATTTATTGAAAAGCAAAGATCCATGCCAGTTTTTTTCCTCCTTCATTAGTAAAATCAATTTTAAGGTCTCCAGGAGGTAAATTATTTTTAGAATTAGTTTTTATTTTATTAGTCAGGTTGAAGTGTCAAAACTGCACTGAAGCCAGCGGCACTTCGCTGAGCTTATTAATATTGATACGATCACTCTGCTCTGTGCTGAGTGACACTGCTAACCTTCCGGGGTGATGAGGATTCTTTTTAAAGTGACCACACAATTTAAAAAAAAAAAAAAGATCCTCAGATCTTTTCTTCTGGTGTTTTTGAAAAGGGAAAGTAGAATGTCTGCATCAGTTTTCTATGATTCAATTTATTCAGCTGATGTTTCCTGAGCGCCAATTTTGAGCTAACACAATGCTAGATGTTGAGGCTTCAAAGACCTCCAGTATGTGATCCTACCCTTCGAGGGGTTCAGTCTACCCGGTAAAGACTTCTCTAGCACCTGATGTGCCAGGTGCTGTGTTGAGAGCTGCAGATTTTAAATGGTTACAGTATGGTCTCTATATTCAAGAGACATTAACTGAGGGGATAAAGGAATTATTCCAGTATAAAAAGCCCCAAGAGACCAGTGATGTGAGAAATTATGTTCATGGGGAGGAAGTCCTCAAGGACAGATGATATTTGAACAGGGTTTGGAAGGATGGGTGGAGTCTGAGAGATGGAGATTAGGGATGCAAGAGAGGAGGAAAGGACTAAGGAGATGTTCAGAGGGGACAGCATGAGCAAAGAGAAGCAAATCTAACATGGAATATAGTTAGGGAATAGCAAGTAGTTCTGTTTAAACAGATAATGTGTTTGGGGATATAGTGGGTGATAGCAGAAACTGGGTTGCGGCCATGGTGCTGAAGCTGAAATGTCAGCTGGAGTAGTCTGAGCTAAATTTCCACACGGTGAGTACCTAGCAAAAGTTTCCAAGAAAGGAATCAGATCCACTGCTTATAACAGTGGTTTTTGATGCAAGGTTACATTAATCCTTCCATAGGCAGGCATCATACTTGGGATAGCATTTTATCAAAAATTCTATTTTTCTTTTTGTAGCTGGAACACAGTTTGTCATTTCTGGTATAATCTATCAATCAAAATAATGCTCAGGAGTTATGGAAGGAGAGTCAACCTTTGATTTACCATAGAAGATAAGAGGACATTTTACAATTTATATTAAACGTACAATCAGGAATTTCTTAGACTGTAACTGCTTTCAGTGTGATCTCCGTCACTGTTGCAAGCACACTGTATACTCACAACTGAGATTTCAGAAAAATAAGATTCTGAAAGCTTCTTTCATAGCATAGGGAAAAGAAAGTCTGAGGTCACCTGTCTTGAGTTGCTTGGGAATCAGTCTGGATCTAAGAAAGGACTTGGGAAAAATAGTCTTTAATCATAGCTTTGCCAGTCACTATGTTAAATGTAAAATGCATGCAATGAATTATAGGGTCTTTTGTTTTTCCCAAAACTTTTTCTGAAAAATAAAATAAAGCACATTGAGTATTCAGAACAGGAATCAGCAGAACTGAACCTAATATAACCAATATTAGAAACAAAATTCCGTTACCTTGTAAAGCATAACATTATACCATGAGAGATAGGGAGATGTTGACATTTTCTTTCACTCCTAAACACTATCTAATAAATAAATTAGCAATAGCATTGATGAAATAGACACAATTCAGCCAATTTCACTGACCTAATGGTTCCCCAGTCTAACTGGAAAGATAAATGTAAGGAAAAAAATCATAGTATGAGTTGATAAATGTTTAGAAGCTAGGTATAAGGTGAAGGATCAGCTAACCAGTTGCATGTCCGATTGACAGGATACTCCCTTCATCAACAAGATGCTATTCTCTCCTGAGTGATTAGTTCAGAATTAATAAAACAATTTTAACAGTGTTTTCACTCTAGTGTGGAAGCCAGCATCTAAGTCAGCATTCTCTAGCCTTATTTGCTTGAGTTATATCACTCCAATCTGTAGCAAAAGGAAAGCCTTCTGGCTTCCTTGAACTGGGAGTCCTTTCTGCCCTCTGAAGCACTCAGAGACCTCTAACACTTTGTCCACGTTTTACGTAATTGTCACCAAAAACAAGGTAAGTGTGTCATCATGGTGACGCTACACAAAGGGAACAGGAAGTACCCTGTCCTTCAGTGAACCAGATATGCAAAGGCAAACAGATGCCAACAATTATAAAAACTGAAAACTGCATCAAGTCCAAAGCTAAGCAAAGAGAACAGTTAAGCATGTAGGATCCCAGAGCAAGGCTGCAGGACAGCCAGGGACATGGTCTTCAGCAAATTCTTCACACCACCCAATCTTCAGACCCTAAGGTGGGACAGAGGCTGGGGGAGTCAAGTGGATGGGCTGGCCCATCTACCATTTTCCCATTCTCCTTACTTCTCTTTTTAGTCTCCTCTTATGGCTTTCCATCTAACAGATACCCAGACTAATCCAATTTGCCCTCAAATGAGAAAAAAAAAAAAAAAAATATATATATATATAAATAAATAAATAAATATAT
>NW_020185324.1:8001789-8020079 GCF_003031525.2 Neophocaena asiaeorientalis asiaeorientalis | reverse complement strand
ATATATATATATATATATATATATATATATATACACACACACACACATACACCTATGTATGTGTATATATGGTTATATATGGTATATAATTATAATTAATTTTCTCTATAAAATCTCAATTATATCACTTATATTCTTAAAATGGGCTGAGAAATAATTTGAGCATTGTCATATGTGCAAAATTAAGCTTTTTGTGACTAAATTAGTTTTGACTCTCTCCAATGAAAGTTGTGAAGGCCCAACTCAGAAAGGGATTGGATCCTGTAGGACTGACTGATTATAGGAGCAAGTAAGCGATACTGAACAATAAGGCATGATTATAAAAGGAAACGGTATGATAGAGAATTCCCTTTTTTCTTGCAAACGTGTAATTTTTTTCAGATTTTCCTAACTGAGAAGTGGTGTATTTATCTCTGATTTGTTGAAAGGGAGCAAATATTAATATGGTAACAGATGCCAAATAGCATACATTGAAAAGCTCCGACATGAGTTGATACAATGTAGATCTTATTTTTATGATGTAATTGTGAATTATGTACTTTATGCACTGGTAATTAGAGAGCTGAACAGATGGAGAAGGTTTAGCTTAAAGTGATGTGTCCATTAAAATAACCCTCACTGCCAAGAGTCTATTCATGTTCATGAGTATAGCAAATTTGTTCTATTAAATATGATTGGAAGATAAGGACTTATTGTCATTGTGTTGGAGTCATCCATCTAATGATGGAAGGGAAAATTATCTGTAAATGTCAAATCCACCTATTATCCTATTTTGCTTTGCAGAGGGTTGTAACGGGACATTTTGGCTGCTGTGGAAATTCTGATGTTTGGCATCTCTTTCTCTCATTATTTAGACATTAACACTAAAGAAAATCAAACTAGCCACCAAATAAAAATAGCAATTTTAACTATTACTTTAAGTGCATATCTTTTAGTTTATTGCTGAAAGGATAGATGGCAACTAATTTTTTCAATGTGAATATTATATTTTTCTATTTTTACTAGACATGTTTGTTCTTATCCCCCACATCTTTTCCCCCAACCTTTTTCGATGGCATCTAGGGCTGCTTTTCTGTTTAGTTCTAATCTGCTTTCACAGGGAGGAGAAAATGAGAGTCCAGATTTCTCATGTGCTCCATCTGGAGATAATGCCACAGCTAAAGCATCACAATTGAGGGTATAGAGGCACACCTTCTCATATATTGTTGGTGAGGGTATAAACTGATGTGCTCGTCTGGGAAGGAATCTGGCAATACGTATCAGACGTCTTAGACAATTCATTACCAGGATTTCCAACCTTGAGAATCTATCTTGTAGAAATAACCACAAACATATAGACAAATACACACACACCTAAGTATAACAAAAAAAAGCAAACAGCTTTATACCTGAAAACAATCCTTGCATTCAGCATATAATACCTAACAATAGGAATTAGACTAAATATACTATAGAGGAGACGGTTAAGAAAATTATAGCATAGCCACATAGCTGGATAGAAATTTAAATTACATATGTGAAGAGCCTGTAATAACATAGCAAAATAGTTATAATGTAGAATAGAAAAATAAGACATTTAAGATACTAATAAAGATAATAATCACTGAGTGTTTTTTATATACCAGGTACTTTTCTAAGCACTTTATAAGTAAAATACCATAAAATACTCTTGTAACCCACTGAGGTAAGTAGTAGTAGAGCTGACAGAGCTGGCAGGAGCTGGGATTAAAACTCAAGTACTCTGATGTCAAAGAATTTGCTTTTAGTTTTTATTCTGTAGTGTGTCTTCAGTGAATAGCAACTAGGTAAAAAATAATACTAAATACACACACACACACACACACACACACACACACACACACACACACACACGGCCTGAAGAAAAACATTTTGTAGTTTTTTTCCAATCAGAAGATGGATTCTATTTCCCCACCTGGAATCTGAGTAGCCCATGACTTGCTTTGAAAATAAAATGCAGTGGAAATGATTCTGCGCGGTTTTCAAGATGAGGCCTTAACAGGCTTTGCAGCTTCCACATTCACATTCTCTCAGTGCTGCCCTGAGATGGCCATGCAAGGAAGCCAGTCTACCCTACTGAAGAATGAGAGATCATGTAGAGAACAGAGGTGCCCGAGCCCACGGCCAGCGTCAGCTGCCAGACGTGTAAGTAAAGCCATCTTGAACTTTCCATCTCAGCCAACTCAACAGCTGAATGCAGTCATGTGAGCGAGTTCAAATGTACATAGAAAATACCAAACCAAACCTTTGAATCTTGATGAAAAGTAATAATTCATTGTTTCAATCTAAGCTTTAAGATTGTCTGTTATATAGCAATAGATAACTGATATGGCCAAAATACTATGAGATGTTTCTAAAGCAATTATGGGAATATGTATCATATTTTTCTTTTTTCTATGAAACTAATGAAATCTCAATATAGAAACTGTTTAAATTCTTTCGACTTTAGAACCTGACATTGACGTTCTTTTGGAATAGACTCCACAGTTTTCCCAGGTTTGCCAGACAAAGGTGGAAGTCTTTCTGAGAGAACCAACCCTTGTGACTAACCATGGTTAGTATGTCATTTCATGGTGGCTGAAAATAAATCTTCCTGAGTTGGGCACAGAATGAGCAGCTGTTGGGCAGTTAAGTGTTGAGATGAGGAATCTGCAGTCTGGGAGTCTGAGAAGGTGCTATGACTATTTCTCCCCATCAGCAGAAAGAAGTGCCGAGCTAACTCTCAGAATAAACACTAAACTGGGGACCATTTCACATTGGACCTCGTCTCTCATATGCTGTCCCTTTAACTTTGTTGTTGGTGCTAGGCTGCTCTCCTATTAAAAAGAAGCTGCAGTTCAATTAGTACCTGCTTAGGCTCTAGAAATTGTGCCTCCCTTGTTGAGTCACAGAAAATCTGAAATTATAAACAGGGTGGAGCAAGGCAACTGTCAACAATCAAATTAGGAACTCAGTATTTTATTAGAGAAATTGTGATGAGGATTAGAATGTCAAACTGAAAGTCAATTTCCAGCCAAGTGACATTTGTTACTGTTGATCATTTCGTTCTCTTGGAGAACTCTCTACTCCTTTGGCCTCCATGAACATTTCTCATGACTCTTTCTGACTCTCTGGCCACTGTTTCTAATTATCTATCAAGTTTTCTTCTTGAAATGCTCATCCCAAAATTTTGGTCTCCACTCTTCTCATCCTACACACTCTCTTTGAGTGATTTAATACACTTCTGTGGCTTTAATTACCATTGACTCCCCAACTTGCATATTTAGCTCCCAGTTCTGGGAACAATATCTAACTCCCCACTAGATGTCTTCATCTGAACCTTTCCCAAGTAGCACAGTATTATCATAATCAAATAAAATTAATTCTTTCTCCCAGATCTCCTTCTCCGCCATCATTTCCATCCAGCTTTTTTCCAGGCTTTTAAGGAATATCCAATCAAATTGTGTTCTTTTGTACTCCTTAATATTTCTGAGAACAGTATCGCATCCATTCCCAGGAGCATGGCACACATGGGGTTCATGATCTGACCCCTGCATCACTCCCCAGCTATTTTCTTTACCCTGTTATGCCCTGAGCTGTAGTTATAGCCAATGAATTTCACTCTGGAGTGTGCCCTCACGCCTTCCTGCACTGGTAGGTACAGTACTCCCTATGCAGAATACTCTTTCTTTCTGCCTTCCTCTGGCTAATACCCTCACCTTACAAAACTCAATCCAAAGGGACTTCTTTGAGGAGGCTTCTCTAACTGCTCTTCCCTGCAGCTGTGTGGATGAGTAGTCCTCCTATCACACTGTGTTATGCATCGCTCTATCACTGCATTCTATCATACTGCTTGTAACCAACTCTTTTCTTCCGTGTCTTGCCTGGTAGACCTGTTTCCTGAGGGCAGGGACTGTGTGTTTTATCTTAGTAACTCTATTACTTAATACAATGCGTGGCTCCTAACAGACGCACAAGGCATTGTTTGTGGAATGAGTGAATGTAATATAGCCGATCCACAGGACATGGATCACTCTGGAAGGCTCAGTGTGAGTGTACAAGATGCGACAGAAAAATCACACAGAGTTGGAATATAAGACTGAGTGACTCACGATGCTTAAGCATGTAATCCGTCTGTGTCCAATCTAGGGTGATTTGCCAAACAACCACATGACTGATTTTGCTAGTCACATTCCCAGATATAACAAAGGGATCCTGCCTTAGCCACTGGTGATAGGGTCAAATGTCTTACTCCTTGCAACTTGCTGGTCTTGTAATTACCATGGTAATACATTACTACCACTTCCCACACATGTTTATAGCTACTACTAGCAGAACTACCTCTCCTCTAGGCTCCAGCACTAGGCACTCAAATCTGAGGGAACTTGCTGGTCTCCACTTCCCCCTTAGGTCCCAGGAGATCCCCAGGTTTACACTCTGAGCATCCCTGGGAGGGATTATTTGGCCAGTCTTCATTAACTTGAATAAACGAGAAAAATATGCACTTCAAACTGCTTCTCCAAGGCATACTAGACCCTTTCGTCTATGGCATTTGCCTGTTTTCACCTTAGAAAACTTCCCCCTCTGCCACAGCTGTGGCAAGAGCCATTCAAACTGCTGAAGTGTTTTTCTCTCTCCGCTATATGCACCATACCATGGCTGCATATACTAACCGGAAGGGGTGTGCGTATGCTCATAGGCTGCACCTCCCTCTAGGACGTAGCTCTCTTCTTTCTGCCAAGGCTATTTACACCAGTTAAAACATCAAGCCATCAGTCTGCTGTGCCTGGACAGCTAAAACTATTTTCGTGCTAAGCACTAAAATAGGTGGTAGAGGATATAAACACAAGTAAATAAGACACATGATCCTGATACGGAGCTTAGAATCGCCGTAAGATAAAGAACATATGAAACATAACAAGGTTATGTAAATAACGAGGTTAAAGACAATATGATAAATTGCTTGAGAGATTATGGGTCAGGTCTTTACCCATGGCACTTTTAATTTAATCCTCATCACCATTCAATGAGGGAAAGTATTACTAGACGAGAATTATGGGTGAGGGAATCAGGGATCGTAGGTGAGAGGTAACCTTCCCAACACCACGCGGCCAGTGCGAGTCACAGCTGGAACTCAGGCTTATGCTATGATGTAATCTCTATTATATACTTTCCTCCTAGAGCCAGAGGAGTTTGGAAGAGATGCAATTGCTGTGGGTTGGAGTGCTCAGGAAAATCTTCACAGAGGAGGTGAAATAGAAGCTAGGCCTTAAAGGAGTGCCAGGATTTAGAGAAATGGAAAGGAAATACAAGGATATTTGGGGCAGCAACTATTTTTAATAGCACCCTTTTGTAAAGCAAAGGATGGAGATGAAGCTAAAGATTCCTTGGCAATCCAGTGAGCCCTAAGAATCTCCTTTTTCAAAATGATGATATTTATTCAACCTGTAGCCCAACTAACTTGCTTGTGAATTCTTCTCTCCACAGTAACACCAGGGTCACCGGCAGCTCTGGAGACCAGAAACAGAAGGGATGTTTGCAACTTTATTCTGCTGTGATAACTCCTGTTTTCTCTCTGAGCCTGTCAATTTGATATCCCTCGCTAACATTGAACAGGATTGAAAAGAAATGGGTCAGATAGCCATTGCTTGCAGTTTATACAATACAAAAATGAAATCTTGAAATAACACCAGCTGAAGAGACTAGCCATTAAATAAATACAGATACTTCTTTCCTGATCAATGAGCATATCATTGAATTGTGAGAGGTCTTCACTAATGCGAGTCACATGTTGACTGATAGGGAAAAAACTATTTAGCTTATGAGGTTTTTATCCATCACTGGGGAGGTCTGAAAGAGTCACAGTGGTGTCTGAGCTACAGCTTTGTTTGCTTGGTGAAATGAGTTCAGTGGCAATGTCCTCCTGGGTACACCTTGGCAGTGAATCTGAACTTCCTCCCCAAAAAGGTTGTAGCCAAACAAACTCTACCAAAAATATCTGATCTTCTGGGTAGCAGGAGAGAAAGTAGACCAGGTGACTAGGGAATCAAACAATCGGAGACCTACGTTGGTCTAGGCCTTTGTCTCACAAGGAACTGAGATTCCCTCAATAAGCAGGTTCTCTTAAATGTGTCTTTCTTTAAAAACATTTCCTCTGATTTCTACTCTTCACTTCAGGAAGTAATTTCAATTAGTTTTTAGACCAAAAAACGTGGGTATCCTTTATTCCCTGTTCAGGGAAATAAGAAATCAAAAACCTGAAACATAAATATTTTATTTGCCTTTGGTCTCAACCCAGGTCACTCTTGAACTCTGCCTTTATCAACAACTTCTACTACTGCAGCCTAAGGCTTCTTGTCTTTTTCCATGTATAGTATCACCAAGAGAAAGGCCACAGAGTATCTTTTCTCTCAAGTGTCTGTCTTGACTCAAACCATGACGTCAGTGTCACAGAGTTCTTCCCAACCAGCACAAGTACCACCCTGCTTTGTTCTCAGCTCAGTTTTTGAGATCAAACAGGCAAATGCAAGCGCACATCCTTTTTCAAATCACCTCATGAGCAAACCCCCTGTGAACATGAGCTTAAAACACAGAACTGACTTAAATGAGACCACCTATATTGAACATTTGCCATCATGCTCAGTGCATAGATCCTACTCAAGTAGTGTAGATGCTTCCCAGAACTTTTTGGAGAAATAACACAGATGACCCGAACAGTGAATTCGAGGTTACATTTGTATCCACATGTCGCCTACACCTGACCATCTCATAATTTACTAGTTACCTACAGAAAGTCTTATAAAGTTCTCAGTCTCTCTACAGACGCTTTACTTCCAGAGGCACAGACAAGGCAATCAGAATTAAACCACCCAAATTTCTTAAAAGGACAGAAGTACATCAAACTCAATTTACAAGATATCTGTGTCTTAAAGGAAGTTTAGTATCCATGGGCTAAACTCCATTTGAGTCCACAAGGTATTCAAGTTTCTATGTTGACAACTGATTGTGACTGATGCATAAAGGATAACTGGGCTCACTGTGATCTCTCTCGCTTTCCTTTTATGGGCACTTCCCAGTACAGGGTGGTAAACCAGTCGTTGAAAACAGATCTCTGAAAAACTCCGGGTAATGAGCACAGAAGTTGCAAGCCAAGTTTCATTTATACTCATCTCTCTTCCACAGACAGACTTTCATTTTTACCTCCCTTTCCCCTCTAACCTCTGAATTTCATCGAGTGTGTATGTGTGCATGGTGTTTGGGTAACTGATTTGAGAACTTTGCTGGATCTTTCTGTCTGAGGCATTTATGCAGTGTACATGGGGATGAATGCAATAGAGGTGAAATGTAGCTATTTTCAAGAAGTATCCCAAAGGGGGATAAAAGGTGGTGGGAAGGGAGTGGTGACCTGCATGCTTGCGGTATATTTTTCCCTCTTAACTGGCAAGCACTCATTCTGATTTGGCTCCAGTGGAATGTTTGCTCTGTGACCTAGGCCAAGCCACGTGACCTCTTGAGCTTGTCTTCTCATCTGTAAAATGGGGTTAATACCTTGTAGGGTTATAGCAAGAATTAAGTGACAAACCGTACATGAAAACATTTGTCAGTTTCTTGCTGCATGTCAAGTACTCAATAAATATTGGTCTCATCCCCTCTGAAGTTCAAAAGCAGAGTTTGTGAGAGTAGTCCATTCTACTGAAGGAAACCAAAAGGCGTATATCAAATTCCACTGGAATGTCAGCACGCTGGTACCTGTGCTGTATCTGTGCAAGGAGAATGAATTGAAATGGTTCATGCAGATTCTATTGAGAGAAAAAAAAAAACCAAAACTGCAGGCAGGATTCACAAAGAAGATGACTTCCTTTAGATCTGAAGCCTGATTTTCTTTCAACATGCTCTGATTTCTTTTAAGCCCTGGGCCCACAGGTATATGCTTATATTCTGGCTGCTTGGAAACATAACTGGTTTCTTTGGTGACTTGGCAACCTTCTTTTCTCCTATTTTCCCTTTATTTTCATTTCACAGAAGAACCGCCATTCTTCTTCCAAGTGACAGGTGCTTGATACACACTCCCTAGCTATGGTCTGTGGTTAGGAACTTGGATTTGCCTCCTTTTCCTACCCATGGGTGGAATATGTTCTTTTTATGATACATGAACTTGAGATTGCAGAACTTTTGATCTGGTTCCTTTATGGCTTTACTGGGTAATGGGTGAAAGGACTGTAAGAGAAGTTTTGGGGGAAAAGGAATGGGAACACTTCTCTCTAATTTCATGAAAGACTTGATTTAGAATATGTCCCTCTGGTCCTATCAGGAGAGGGCTGCTATAATTATGGATTGCTTTGAGAAAGCCTTTCTTTAAAATGCACAAAAGTGATTCAGAATCCCATTTTTTTAAAAAAAATGAAGTAAGTACAAAGCATTTATATACTTTGCTGATTTACTTATTAGAAGAATTCATCATGATTTCAATGAAATCGTTTAGAGATAGTTAAAACCTAGGTTACACAGTCGGTATGTGCTTGGTACTGTATTTTACTTCACAAATTATTGATGCTTAGCCATTTGCAAGTCCAGCTAGAAATTTACTGATCTTCCCCATTCTTGTAATTTGCATCTTTGTTAATAATTTCTAATTGGTACTACTACTAATAAAATATCATACATTTATTAAATGACTGTATGTCAGGATATATATATTATTTAATACTCCCTCCAACACTCTGTGAAGGTACTGTTATTCCCATTTTATAGATGAGACTATTTAGGAATTAGAAGACAAGATATTTTCTCAAGACTGCACGGATATTGAATTTTAGAGGCAGGATTCAAATCCAAGCAATGCAGGTCCCTGCAGGGGCATCCTGGAGCCCCCAGCATCTGGCTGACCTGCCACATGATTGCAGACATAAGCAGGTCTAGTAGGGATCCACTAAGCCCAGCCCAGTTCAGCACCACATCCTTGCTGACTTCTAGAAACACCAGAATTAATAAAACATTATTTTAAGCCACTGAGTTTCGGGGTGGTTTGTTACACAGAAATAGCTAACCAATGCAGTGCTGATCTGATTGGAAGTTTGTTAGTAAGTTTACATCCTCAATTGCAGGGTCATAGCATGTTCAAACCTATCTTAATCAACTTCCTCATTAAAACAAAAACTAACACACACACACACACACACACACAGAATTCAAAAAACAAGGCCAGAAAGATTAGTAACTCTTACGCTTATCTCCTTATTCCCTGTCTGAGGCCCTTCCTGTTGTTATTCTGTTTCTATAGGGAGAATTTATTAAAGGCCATTTGCAGCAGACTAGAAATAGTCTACATTTCTAGGCATACAAAAACCATACTAAATGGATTCACCAGAAATAATAGTTTAACACATTTCTTAATGCTGAGCATGTATACACAACCTCTGTTCTATTTTTTGGTGAGTGTCCAGACACATGACACTTGCTTTTTATTCTTCTATAGGGACCTTATGAATGGATTTGAAATGTGATTGCCAACTAGGCTTAGCAGACCTTATAAAAGAAAAGCATTGTGGGACTTATCCATCAACTTAACACTCCTATCCTCCTTAAATCATAGAAATTCTAGAACTACTATTTATTAGCTTGTTCTCTCTGTACATCAATTACCTTAGACCCTATATGCTGCAGCTCCATCAAAAGCATTAAATACTTCCCAGTGGCAAATTCCTGGTTATCTTTAGCTCATGCTGTTAAGTAAGTTTCCACAGTCTTTATAGCTCCAGATTTTATTGTATTTTTTAAATGACTTGGTTTCAGCTGTTAAAGCCTAAGACTTTGACTTAAAGAGAAACTACTGGCCAGCATGTCAGTGTCGAATTTGACTTTTCAGCTTCGCCAAGGCTGATGTGTTTGGGGTATCCCTGCTATGTTGGGGAGTTTTCAGAAAATACTTGCTTGGGTTTCTGACATTAATATTTTACATCTATATTTCTAATAAACTGATTGACCCTCCATCTTGCTAGGTCCTTGACCACTTTGCTGGCTTGCCTCAGCTTTCTCCATCTGGAGGACTTTATGCTTCACGAGCAAACTTTCTGCCTTTTAATTTTGCTGTTTTCTGGATTGTGTGACTAGGGGTGAAAGCACATACTTAGCTCCCCTGATCCTCAAGGCCTTCTTTACCATGTCCCTGTTCCTCTTCCTTTCTTCTCTGGGTTATTAATATGACCAGAATGATGCTCCTATTTCACCTGCTTTTTTCTTGCAGGATGTTGCCCCTCCCTCTCTGCTTCCTCTACTCTTCTCAACCAGACGAGCTCTGCCTTTTGGATATGTAGTTACTCTTTTAGGGGCAGGCAGGAGGGAGAGACACAATTAAACTCAGTCACAATTGTGAGGTGGTATTAATGCCTACAAGGTCCTGCCTGGAGTTTTCAAGTTTGTTATAATGTTTATAATGAGTTCACTGTCAATGTAGCAAAACAAAGCAATTGACCAAGTATATTATAGGTTATGTTTAACAAATTCTGTAACCTTTTTCTTACAATGCCATTTCAATTAGGCAAGGAATTTTGAACTGCTCTAAACAGAAAAACAGGCCAATCAGCTTAATGATTCCCATGTCTAAATTTTCTATTTTTTATTAGTATTACAATTTCCTTCATTCATTTATTTTAGGAAAATGTCTGTCCTGCACTGATACAGCTTTTCTTCTATATGATATGTTTATTTTCTAAATAATTTTTTTACCTACTTAAAGGTAAATAATTTTTCTACCTACTTAAAGCCTGCTAGACTTTAAGACTTTTAGTGTGGCTAAACTACTTCTTTTCCTCTTCTGTGCATGTGTCTTATTTTCTTAGAGCAGTAGTTTACAAACTTAACCACCCTTGAACACACTATCCAAATATATTGGTATTTATTCTTAAAAATATATCTAATAAGTGAATACATCATGAACATTATAAAATATTATAAGAATGAGAATTGAACAACAAAGATATAAAAAGTAGCTATGTTTTCTAGTATATCCTTCCTGAATATCTAATACATCACATTTGGACACCGTGGCTTGGAGATGTTACACTCTCTGCATGTTATTGATTTGGTGAAATATTTTAATATCATCCATCTCTGAAATGGTGATAGGTAAAAACCTGGAAAATAAAGTTATCTTTAGACTCCAGATTTATTATATGCATGTTGAATTAGAAAGAACTTTCTGTGTTTTTAGTCACCAGATAGTTATTGATACTCCACAAACTACCTGCCGCATAGACTTCTATTGTAATCTATAACTCCCTGTCCAAGAAGGAAGATACTTTTATGGCCGTAATAAAGTTAAGAATTTCATTTCCTCACCAAAAGATGCTAGTTGGCTTGTTTTCAGTTGACAACCCTTTGAAATTGTTGAAGCCAAACACATTTTGCCAACAGGGAGTAGAGCGCCGCAGAACATCTGCATGGGCTCTGATTTGAGAGAGCTTAGCAAATACTATATAGGAGCAACTGAGGATGACTGAAAATAAAATAGACTTAAAGACATTATAGATAGAACAAATATTATTTGCACACACATGTGTAGGAAGAAAAATGGGAGTGGTTTGTTACCATTTTAATACAATTGTACTTATATAAATACTTAACTTCATTTTAAAAAGCCATGATAGAAATATTTAATATGCTTTAATAAATTTTCCAAGCTGTGACTATCTTCAAAACCTATACATATACATTTTGCTCTGTTGATCTCTGATTTCAGTCTGTGTAAGTATCACTTTAGGGAGAAATATATATATATTTAGGATGACTGAGAATTTATTTTTGTTTTTGCTACTAAACGTCCTTCTTTATTTCTAACCTTTCTTTCTTCAGCCTTCTATTGTTGTTATAAATGTTTTCTCCACCTTATTGCAGTTGTGATTAGCTTGGAGGTACCTGTATTAGAGGAGAATCTACCAGAGGCTTGAGAGCAGCATGCCTGGGTTCAAGTCCCAGCTCAGCCAATTACTCTGACTTTGTCTAATCTTCTCATGATCCACCCACGCCCATTTTCGTGTGTGTTTTAATAAATATAAACATAAGTCATAAACCTAGAAAAAATTCAGAAAAGTATAAGGAAGATAACTAAAATGATCTAGAAACCTATCACTCAGACACAATCACTGCGAACATTTTCATGTATATACTTCCTGATTATATTTAGATATAAAAATTGCACACTTAAACATAAAATAAGATCATACTTTACATACTGTCTTGTAACCTGTTTTACTTTGACAATGTATCATGGCCATGTACAAGTACATATGTTTTTATTTTAATTAATGACTAAATATTTTATTGTGTAGACAACCTCTTTTCACTGATTCTAATTTTGGGCATTTCAGAATAAATGGTAGAGAAAATATTTGCATAGCTGTGCTGCAAATGTAATTGGAGTAGTATATATTCTATATACATGCCATTTTTATATATAGGGTGAGTTCCATCTATTAGTTTCTTCTACTTTTAAATATGAGGAGAATTGGGAAGAGTGTAAGGTTTTAAAAGGAGGGAGACAGTAAGAAAGGTGTATAGCAATATGGAAGAGAATAAAGCAAACATAAGATACTTGTTTTCTCCTTGCCTCTCCATGAGTCCTTGGTACATCTGCTCATTCCTGAAAGGTAAAGAAGCTTACTTTATAGACTCAGAGCGTGAACGCTGGTGCATCATCAACTGCATATTTTCCTTCTCATAACCTAGTCTATTAGAGGATGCTGAGAGTTTATCCATCAAAGTCCTTTCCAGGGAGACATAACTCTTGGCGGAGACCAGAAAAATTGGCAAGAAGGAAGTGAGGAAATAAACAGAATATGGAAGCAGCAGAGAAAAAGAATTTAGTTCATTTCTTTCACTTTTACTTTAATTGAGCCAAAATCATATCATTATTCCAAAGTATGTTTCACTGTATATTTGCTTAATGTGGGCTCCATTTCCATTACTGCATACATATTTTATTCATGTTAATGTTTACTATGACATGTGTACTCTCTATCCTATTTCTTTAGGAAGAACCATTTTACTTGCAGATATTTTCAGAATTGCTCACATTTGTGACAAGTCAAGCAAAAGGTGTCAAACTCCTTGCACAGGTCCTGGCACACAGCCCTCAGAGATGTTTACGGAAGCAGATGCCAAATCTTTCAAAGTGAGCCACCATCACAGTCTCAGCCCCTTCATTTTATATTTAGAAAACACAATTCAGGGAGCATAAACTGTTAGCTTGTTTTCCTGCTGAATGGATTACTAGCCTGGTGTCTACACTTACAGAAAGGAATACCTTTAAGTCCTCATGTACTTTAACAGCTATAACATTTGCAGAAGCTTCTGAATCAATCTTCCATCTTTCTGGTTTATTGTCATTTAAGAACAGATGTGAATTCCTTTCCTGTGTGGAATTTCATGGCTGGACTCAGCACTGCTCTCTGGGCCTACAATTCGTCACTCTGTCGGACTGTGTTGAATTCCAATGTTGGGAAACTGAGGTATATTTCAGCAAGATAATTTTGTTTGCCATATTTCAGTTACCTTTAGGTATAGAGGGGGGCACTCATGAAGAGGAAGATTTAGGTTGTATCAACATTTAACGAACACCTCACTATATTTCCCCCTTGGGCCCCTCCCCATGACTCACTAAATAATAGTATAGCATCAGCTCCTTGTTTCTGTCTCTGCTAATCTTTCTCATTCTAATCAGGCACTGCTGTCAAAACTGTGGGCTCACAGTGATAAGCGCTCATGAAGTAAATAGATAGTCAGACTCTCCCAGCTTAAGTGCTCCTTTGCTGCAGGGTATAAGCATTTGCCCAAGTTGTTTTAGTTTTTTTGCATTCTTTCTAAGCAGAGAATTATTTAGTTGCTTTATTCTTCTGCTTCTATTCACTAATCTCATACAGTTGGATCTGCTTCTTTTTCTAACCTAGCAAATTTAATTTTTATAGGAAGATATGTATGTATGACATTATAGGCAATATGGCTAAGTGTATCTAGCATTTATCTATAATCTATCAATCAATCTATCATCAACTATTTACCTAGTTTAAAAAGTACTGAGAGCTTGCGAACTTAGTTTTTATATTTTTGATTTGTTTCTAGGGAATGTGGATCTGATAAAATTTCTCATGTTCTTGTTGTTTTCTAGTTCAACTGAATGATTCATAAATGGCTTCAATTTAAAATAGAAAACCCATGGGCTTCCCTTGTGGCGCCGTGGTTAAGACTGCACCTGCCAATGCAGGGGACATGCGTTCGATCCCAGGTCTGGGAAGATCCCACACGCTGCAGAGCAACTAAGCCCATGCACCACAACTACTGAGCCTGCGCTCTAGAGCCCACGAGCCACGGCTACTGAGCCCACCTGCTACAACTGCTGAAGCTTGCACGCCTAGAGCCCGTGCTCCGCAACAAGAGAAGCCACTGCAGTGAGAAGCCCGTGCACCGCAACGGAGAGTAGCCCCCGCTCACCACAACTAGAGAAAGCCCACGTGCAGCAACAAAGATCCAACTCAGCCAAAAATAAATAAATAAAATAAATTTATTAAAAAATAAATAAATAAATAAATGAAATGAAATAGAAAACCCACTTTGAATCATTAGCTATATAGGGGGCAATAGCTTGATCCTTTCCATTTTATTTGGGAAAATAAACAAGCATACAAACATAAAAACACAAAAGATGGAGATGTACATCCAATCTGGTGTTTAAAAAGACAGACTGAATCAAAAATAAATAAATATCTCTTTCTCATTTCATATATTGAAGAAGACCATTGAATTCACTGCTGGGCAGCACAATTTGAGAATAATAAAGTGAAATGCCCTATGAGGAGGTTACATTGTGAGAGAAACCCCAACACATGTTATTGACGAATCTGGGATAATATATCTTTATAAAGAAAAAAACCTCAAAAAGTGAGGCATGGCAGGCATCTTTAAATAGTTGAGAGGCTGTCAGGTGGAAATGGGCTTTTTCTTTTATGTCCAAAATGTATCATGAACACCAGAGACTATAATGACTTAGATGGCAGACTCTGTTTATTTTTATTTTATTTTATTTATTTTTTTTTGCGATACGCGGGCCTCTCACTGTTGTGGCTTCTCCCGTTGCGGAGCACAGGCTCTGCACACACAGGCTCAGCGGCCATGGCTCACGGGCCCAGCCTCTCCGCGGCATGTGGGATCCTCCCGGACCGGGGCACGAACCCGCGTCCCCTGCATCGGCAGGTGGACTCTCAACCACTGCACCACCCGCGAAGCCCAGACTCTGTTTAATTATAAGTATTTGGAATTCTCTAAGGGGGATCCCTAATAAATAGCATCCTTCTTTCCCACTTGAGTTCTGAGGTTTTTGAGAACAACAGAGGAGTGCCAGATAAAGATCAAAGCACTGTACTTATTAATGATTGAGTTCAACTGGAAGGATGCTCTTAGTGTGAAAACCAACCGCAGAATTAGGCAGATTCCTGTCTCAGGCAGCATCAGTCAGGGAGGCTTCCCCACAAGGGTGATGCTCCCTGAGGAAGGAGGGATGGGTATTCCCATGTGTTCCCGGATCTCACTTCAAAGAGGAGGAGCATCAGTGCTGAGCCAATCACGCCCTGTATTCATCTCCATCAACCAGAGGAGCCATCTGCTTCCTTGGTTATAGAGTGAGTAAACAGGGCTGAGAGAGTCCAGGGTTGTGTTTAGGGAAACCACCTTTACATAGAAATCAGAAGTGAGGACAACATAATACCCCTCAAAAGGATAAGGAAAGTCTTTTTTATTGATCAGTACTCCCCAAGTTTCATGTGCTGCTTTTGGAGTGTATTGAAGATTTCCACTCATTTAGTAATAATTGTTCAGTGTCCCAAGTTTTCAGGCTCTGTGCTAAATGCTGGGGACATAATAGTGAAGGAAAATAGGCACAATTCCTCCCCCCTTGGAGCTTAAAGTACAAGAACATGCAAGCTCAGGGTAGTTTATCATTTGGTGGGGGTGTGGTACAGTAGCGACTCTTTACTTTGGCTGCCCTTGGAAAACACCTGGAGAACTTAAAAAAAACTGATGCTCAGGCCCCATCCAATTCTTATACTGATTTAGTTGGTCTGAAGTTTAGTCTGGGCATGAGGATTTTCAAAAGTCCCCAGGTAACTCTAATGGGCAATCAGGGCTGAAAAACCACTGTGGTTAAGGGAATTCGAGGGTAGGATGGTGGATGAAATAGATGCTTATGCAGGTCTCGATCATGTTGATACTCCCAGTGCTGGTGCATTTATAGGTACTCAAAAATTAATTAATTGATTAAGATGATAAGCATTTACTGAAAGCTTCCTATGTACTAATTACTGTTCCAGGCATATATGAGTCAGATGGCCACGGTGCCTGCTCTCAAGGATCTTACATTATGGAAAGTGGAAATTATATTCAGTGACTAAACAGAAAAATTAAGAAGATAATTTCTTATAAGGAAATGTAAAGACAATAAAATAAGATGATAGGGGTACCTCAGTGATGGGCCACTTTGGATAGAGTGTTCAGCAAGAGCCTCTGTGTTGAGAAAACATTGGAACTGAGACCTAAAATACGGTAAGAAGCCAGTTTCTAGGAAATAGGGTTCCAGGTACAGGGAAAGTGCTTGATGCAACTGAGAAATGTATGGAAGGCTAGTGGTTGCAACTTGCTAAAGTGGCAAACAAACTTGTTTCTCTTGGGAATCATAACTATTGACTTAGATAAATCTACAGGGACACTTACATTTCTCACAATATGGAAGACTTAAAAACCCTGAATAAAAATACAAGCACTACACCAGACATAAAGAAGTTGGCAGAAGAGTAAGACGCGGAGATCACCCTCCTCCCCACAGGTACGTCAGAAATACATCTACACATAGAACTGCTCCTATAGAATACCCACTGAACACTGGCAGAAGACCTCAGATCCCCAAAAAGGCAAGAAACTCCCCACGTACCTGGAGAAACTCCCCACGTACCTGAGTAGGGCAAAAGAAAAAAGTAAAAACCGAGACAAAAGAATAGGGATGGGACCTGCCAGTGGGAGGGAGCTGTGAAGGAGGAAAGGTTTCCACACACTAAGACCCTCCACTTGCGGAGACTGTGGGTGGCGGAGGGGGGAAGCTTCAGAGCAATGGAGGAGAGCACAGCCACAGGGTTGCGGAGGACAAAGCAGAGAGATTCCCACACAGAGGATCAGTGCCGACCAGCACTCACCAGCCTGAGAGGGTTCTCTGCTCACCTGCCGGGGCGGGCGGGGGCTGGGAGCTGAGGCTCCAGCTTTGGAGGTCGGATCCCAGGGAGAGGACTGGGGTTGGCTGCATGAACACAGCCTGAAGGGGCTAGTGCGTCACAGCTAGCTGGGAGGGAGTCCGGGAAAAGTCTGGACCTGCCGAAGAGGCAAGAGACTTTTTCTTTCCTCTTTGTTTCTTGTGCGCGAGGAGAGGGGATTAAGAGCACCGCATAAAGGAGCTCCAGGGATGGGCACGAGCTGCGGCTAACAGCACGGATGGCAGAGACGGGCATGAGATGCTAAGGCTGCTGCCGCCGCCACCGAGAAGCCTGTGTGTGAGCATAGGTCACTCTCCACACCCGCCTTCCGGGGAGCCTGTACAGCCTGCCACTGCCAGGGTCCCGTGATCCAGGGACAACTTCCTCTGGAGAACGCACGGCGCGCCTCAGGCTGGTGCAACGTCACGCTGGCGGCTGCTGCCACAGGCCCACCCTGCATCCATACCCCTCCCTCCTCCCGGCCTGAGTGAGCCAGAAACTCCGAAGCAGCTGCTCCTTTAACGTCTGAGCGAAAAACAGACACCCTCAGGAGACCTACACGCAGAGGCGGGGCCAAATCCAAAGCTGAACCACGGGAGCTGTGTGAACAAGGAAGAGAAAGGGAAATCTCTCCCAGCAGCCTCAGGAGCAACAGATTAAATCTCCACAATCAACTTGATGTACCCAGCATGGGTGGAATACCTGAATAGACAACGAATCATCCCAAATTGAGGAGGTGGACTTTGAGAGCAAGATATATTATTTTTACCCCTTTTCCTCTTTTTGTGAGTGTGTATGTGTATGCTTCTGTGTGAGATTTTGTCTGTATAGCTTTGCTTTCACCATTTGTCCTAGGGTTCTGTCCGAGTTTTTTTTAATTAAAAAATTTGTTTTTCTTAATACTTATTTTTTTATGTTTTCTTTTAATAACTTTATTTTATATTATTTTATTTTATCCCTTTCCTTCCTGCCTTCCTTCCTTCCTTCCTTCCTTCCTTTCTTTCTTTC